>NW_027203493.1:22467500-22682500 GCF_024711535.1 Dipodomys merriami | reverse complement strand
TGAAAACCTGCACATAACTATGTATGAGTGTGATGAGGCAAACCAAAGATTAATAGAAGAATTCACGGAATCAACAAACAGAAAGCTGAATGAATTCCAACTGAAATAGAGGGAGGCCAATGAAAAAATAGCCACTCAGCTAAAGGATTCGAGAGAGGACACTGAAAATCAAAACAAGGAAGTAAAGAAGTTCATACAAGATGTGAAACAAAGCTTCAACAAAGAAATTGAAGCCATCAAAAATGACCAATTAGAAAGAAGGAAAATAAAAGGCAAAGTCAAAAGTCTTGACAGCAGATTGGATGATGCACAAGATAAAATCTCTGGAATTGAAGATAGTATAGACGTTATAGAGAAAGAACAGACAATTATTCAAAAGTAACCCATGGGAAAAAATCGAATCCTACAAGAGCTGCAAGACACAATCAGAAGGCCAAACTTCAAACTCTTATAAAGTCATAGTTGTAAAAACAGCTTAGTACTGGCACATGAACAGGCTGAGGGTGAATGGAATAGAAGTGAAGACCCAGAAATGAACTCACAGATCTATGGAATTCTATGCTTCCATCAGAAAGAATGACATGCCCCACTTGTAAGGACATGGAAATACTTGGAAAAGTCATATTAAGTGAATTAAGAAAGACCCAAAGAAATATAGGTTGCCTGATTTCCCTCATTTGCAATAATTAGTATAAGTCTAGGATAAGTTCCAAGTATATTTTAGATATGAGACCCTTGTCTGTTGTATGGCTAGTGAAGATCTTCTCCCAATCCGTGGACTTTCTATTGATCTTGCTAGCTATGTCCTTTGCCATGCAGAAGCTCTGCAACTTCATGCAATCCCATTTGTCCAACCTTTCTTTGATTTGTTGTGTTTCTGGGCCTCTATTAAGAAAATTTCGGCCTGAGCCAAGGAGACCTAGGGTTTCTCCTATTCCATCGGGTAATTTTTTCAGAGTGTCTGCTTTGACTTCGAGATCTTTGATGCATTTGGAGTTGATTCTGGTGCAGGGTGATATATAAGGATCTAGCTTTAGTTAAGAAACAACTGCCCAATAAATAAGTGGGCTAAAGACTTAAAGAGAAACTTCTCTGAAGAAGAAAGAAGGATGCCAATAGACACATGAAGAAATGTTCAACATCCCTAGCCATAAAAGAAATGCAAATCAAAACAACATTGAGATACCACCTCACTCCAGTTAGAATGGCAAAAATCAAGAACTCTAACAACAACAGATGCTGGAGGGGATGTGGACAGAAAGGAACCTTACTTCATTGTTGGTGGGAGTGTAAACTTGTTCAACCGCTTTGGAAAGCAGTATGGAGGTTCCTCAAAAGACTCCACATAGAGCTCTCCTATGACCCAGCAATCCCACTTTTGGGCATTTACCCAAATGTTTACAAACAAGACCACACTAAAGCTACCAGCACAACTATATTTTTGCACCATTATTTACCATAGCTAAGATATGGAACCAGCCCAGATGCCCCTCAGTAGAGGAATGGATCAAGAAAATGTGGTATATATACACAATGGAATTCTATGCCTCCATCAGAAAGAATGACATTGCCCCATTTGTTTGGAAATGGAAAGGTTTGGAAAAAATTATATTAAGTGAAGTAAGCCAGGCCCAAAGAAACATAGGTCCCATGGTTTCCCTTATTTGCAATATCTAGTATATGTATGAGTCAAGCGGAAAAGGTCAGATAATGTGATGTTAGGAAAATGAACCCTTAGATATGTATTTTAATGTTTTTTTTTCCTTTCGTGCATTTGTTTCTAACGCATTTATAAGATTATCTCTTTGTAGCTTTGTATGTCCCTCCCCCACAGTATAACCGTGCTTTCACTATATTTGATGTCAGTATAACTTGTAGAAGAGATGGGGAAAAACAAATCATTTAAGGATACATGTGGACCTGTTGCAACAATGAGAAGTACAAGTTGTGATGTGGAAAACGAGCTTTACAATGTTGGTGCAGTGGGGGAGGTGGAGGCGGGGGGGGGATTGGGGGGGGAGGCTGGGAAGGGATGTGAAGGGTAAACAAAGGAGGAGGCTACAATGCTTGATAAGAAATGTCCGCATTAACCTGCCCATGTAATTGTAACCCCTCTGTACAGTGTGTTCACAAAAAAAATAAAAATTAAAAAAAAAGTCTAGGATAATTCTAGCAGATGATCACACAATAGCTCAATAGCTATGTACATGTGACCTTATAAAATGATGCTAATCGAAATGAGCTACAAGGTATGGAAACAAGAGGATTTTTTTCTTCGTGTATTATATGCAGTTATCTCTCTTCTTTCATTTTTTTAACTCCCTTTGGTTCACCCCTGTTGTGACTGCTTTCGATTTCAGTACCCTTCGTATTTTATATAAGTTTATCTGATTTGGGGATGAGAAATGGTGAGAAATAAGAAAGCAGGAGAAATGGTGAGACAAAGGACAAAGGTTGAACCAATGCAACAAGACACTAAGTTGGAAATGAACTTTACAACTTGGGGAAAAGGAGAGTCGGAGGGGAGGGATAATGGGAGAAAACGAGGGTGGGCTAACTGTTCAACAAGAATTTTACTCATTTCCTTATTTATGTAATTGTAACCCTTCTGTACATCACCTTTACAATAAATAAATAATAAATAAAAATAATTAAAAAGAAGATAGTGGCAACTCCTTTGTACAACTAAAGATAAACTTAGAAACAAATCATAAAAGCCAAAAAATAATTAAAAATAAATAAAAGAACTACCTGAAGTGAGTGGCAGAAGCCATTTAAACATTCGAATGGTTGAGTGTAGCTATTTTTGGTCCGATAGTAAGCTGCCAAGTTGAGTGATTAACATCTGTACTAATATCACTAAGTCAAAAACATCTGTACTCGTATCACTAAGTCAGAAAGAGCTGATGCTTCCTTGATAGGAGAATAGGAAATTTGGACATGAATTTCTCTTTAGCCCAGCTGTTTCCCATTGAAGAAAGGATAAAGGGTAGACACTGAGTCAGTGGGAAAGCATCAAGACAAAAGTGTAAAGGGACATGACTTCAAACCTCATAGATTCAAGTACATACCACTGGCATGCGATGAACAAAACTTTGCTGCTCTCCACAGTCCTAGGAGCTAGCCTTGCTTGCCAAAATAATGTCCCAGTAAAAATATTTATGTGAAAACGGCACAAAGGCAGTGCTAAGAGCAATGCTGACCTCTTACAGTTTGACCTCATCTCTCCACAGAAAGAACTTGGAAAATTTCTTCACTGTGAATGATGCAAGACTCTTGGTTCCAATAGGTGGTTTGAATACTTTGGGCTATGAGAATTCACTGACCAGGAGGTGCATAAAGGAAAGATAAGTAGATTACAAGAATCCTTTCATGGATGAGGCAGCTCTTACTAATGAAGGCTTGCCCAGTTCCTATCAGACTCAGGCTGTGGAACTCTATGTAGGAAATTTCTTCTAGCAATCAGTCAACAAATATGTATTGAGCAAGGTCATGTCTTAATTCAAGAATAGCAGGCATGATTCTTGCCCTTGAAAATCTTCATAATTCATGAAATGAAAAAAATTGAACTTAATTGTTTAAATAATGGTTAAAATTGAAATTATCATAAATACTGTAACAGTGAACCGGCTGATGAATTCAGATATGTCATAGTTTTTACAGACACAGGCTGGTCTCTGTAATCCTGTTGCTCTTCAAGTCTGACTAGTATCTAAAGCATCCTGAATCCCATTACAGAATGCCTTGGCCTGACCATGCCCTTAAAATCCATTGCCTTAGACAAATATATCCATAGTCCTACCATGGTAGGTTTCTGCATTCCCTTCTGGCATCTATTTGGCTTCTGATTCACCAGTTACTACTCTATGATAGTTTGTTCTTACTGACCAGAATTCTATTTATTCATTCTCAATACTCAGCAAGACACCTTTCCAAGTGCAGATTCTCTGAGAATGACTTCCTTTAACAAATACAGGCCGAGGTCAGAACTAGACTCAGAGCAGGGATAAACTAAGGAAACCATTTGGCCAAATAAAAAAGGCAGACTGGTCTTTGGTTGTCTGCCTCTACCTCAATTAGATACTGTTTCTTCTACTTCTGTACTCCCTGTTTTTCTTCATTCTTTTCCTTTGCTTGGAACACCTCTTTTCCTTATCAATACCTTTCAAAACCACGTTGTATAAATACTGACTTGACTGATGCTTTCTCAGATTTTTCTTGCTTCCCATTAACTGAGAGACAGCACCATGACATCTACGTCATACTTCTTTAAGAACTATGTCTCGTTTCATTTTACTGTTATTTTTATTTTGTTTTTAACTGAAATGAAACCTGGCGTTATCCCTTTCCATGTGCTCTGCAACCATCTGTGCAGAATGTTGCACAGTGCTTAATTACAAAAACTTCAATATGGGTCTTCCAAGTAAAGGGAGCTTCTTTTTGAACCTTGAAACTGCCTTTTTCAAGGAAACAATTCACTTATCTCATGACCTCTGTTTACTCATCTCTCAAAATCTGGAACATGTGGTGCACATCTATAGTTCCAGCAATTTGTAGGCTAAGGCAGGAAGATCAAGAGCCCAAGACTACCTTTGTTAAATAATGAGACCTTATCTCATAAAACAAACAAACAAAAATTAATGGTGACCGTACAGAATTGCTACAGGTAATATTGTAACTACTATACAAATGGAAACCTAAGCCTGCATTCTGGCTCACTCACTGAGGGTACTCAATAATAGTTTCTTAACTCAAGGTATTTTCTAAATTAAAATAATACTTGCCAGATGTTGGTGGCTTATGTCTATAATCCTAGCTTCGTAAGTGGCTGAGACCTGGAGGATCATGGTTCAAATCCATCCCGGTCCTAGAAATTCCATCTCCACTTAATAAGCAAAATGCTACCCTGGTAAATGTTATTAAGTGACTGCCAGTTGCTAATATTGACATTCTGTCTGCTCTGCTAATTTAATTATTCTGCATTTGCCTCTTATAAAACTCAATTTATTGGCTTGAGATCTTATGAAAAAAGTCACAAGGAAATATACCAGAAGAGTTATTCCAGCAGAGACAAAGCTGGGTTTTAAACAGCTTCCACATTTGTTTGTTTTCTTTCTGTCCAAGTACCCTGAAAATCCATTCCTCATGAATGCCTTATTTTTCCATTTCATTTAAACACCTCCCAGACTATTTGCTGCCATTTAAAATGTTTTGAAAGGCATTTTTGTAGGTTTCTTCCAATGAAAAGTCAACAATATCATTAAAAGGCAGACCTGTTATTTTTTCCTTGCAATGAAAATGGCATTGGAGAAAAATGAGGCAATTGAAACAGGAAAAAAAATGAAGCTTTGGGAACAAGATTTGATTGCAAAAAAAGGGCTCAGGACTGGTAATGATTTTAGTTGGTTCAGGCATACACGTCTGAAGGAAATCATTTTCAAGAGAGTGAAAGAGAGAGAGAAAGAGAGAGGAACTTGAGCATTGTGAAAGGTCTGGCACTAAGAATCTCAATACAAGATAGCCCAAAACTACATCTGTGGAAAATCTCAGCTGCATGAAACCACAGGATGACAGTGAAAGCTACCACAACGTTGTGTCCAGTCTTCCTGACACAGCACACATTTGTCAGGGATCTGGAAGGCCTTATAGCAGAAAAAAAAATCTTTAAATATTTAAACTATATTTTAATTTTGAAAGGACACATTTTGCTGCAGTTTACTTCTTTGCTTTTTTAAACCATAACTGTAATGTTTTGTTTTTAATAATAATCATACACTTTCTTCAATGTGAGGTCAAGATGATCAGTTCTGGAGTTACCTCATGTTCCAACTTTAGGGATTTCAAGCTCAGATACATAACTTAACTTCCCCATGCATCAGGGTTTGCATCTGTAAAATGAGGGAGGAGGGTATGGTTTCATAGATTACATGAGATGATATATGCTAAATGCTTCAGTTTCCAGTACTTAGAAAACCTAAAATGTTACCGATTCGCTTTGATTGTTTCATCCTTTCCTTGTGAAAGGAAAAGGTTGTTCTCCTTAATAAAACTCTGAGAATAGCCCTTTTGTTGAACTGTTGTGGTCCAAACTCTAAATAAAGTTACATAAGTAAGTTTCAGAAAATGTTGTTCACCCATCCCTCCCATACCTAGTGGTTCTTCCCACAAGTTCATCTAAAGCTCTCAATATTCCCATGACTCCTCAGATTCTAGTCCAGATTCTAGTCCAGCAAGCATGCCTCCTTCCACAGGGTATTTCCTAGGTTATTTCTCCATCTTTCACAATCTCTTCCACACATCTTTATACCCTCTACTCTGCCTTCCACAACAGAACTTTCTTCCTCAGTCTGTAATATTGTTCTTCTTCCTCCAGAAGGTTCTCATACTCAAGATAACATCTAGCAAGTAGGAGCATTACAGAATTAAGTTATATGATATATGGAAGATCTTCAACTAATTCCTGGCACATAGTAAGACTAAGTTTTTCATGTTCATGTATAAACGTGAATTTTACTATTCTTTCGGCCTTGTGACAAAAAGTTCCCAATTAGTGTGTCCTTGTGGTCCTTCTAGTCTCTATTACATCATAAGATTGTCCTTATTGTCGCTGATAGTGTATAGCATTCCAAACCTTTCCAGTTGTGAAGCAATGAAAGACAATGAGTAATGATGAGCTCCCAGAATCCCATCAGTATCCACTCCTCCTGAATAGGCTGTGACCCATGTCTAGCCTACAAGTCCCCATCATATCCTCTTAGATGGAATCGGGTTTTGTGAGCTACAGGGTCATTCTTCCCCACTAGCCTAATGCTCCTTGAGGATAGATGCTACTATTACTTCCCCAGAACTTCATACAAAATCTAGCACAGAGCCAGGATGCAATACATACCTATATGTTTAGATAAAGAAGCCCCTGAGGACCTAGTTCAAATCATAGCACAAAGACAACTATTTCCTGGGCCCAGGTGGGGCTAAACTTAATCCCTTGTAAATTTGCCATGGCAGATTGGGAAACATCGTACTTGTGTGCACAACTGAGGTCGCTGAGCCAACTTCTGTTGAAAATAGTGAACTCAGGAGGCAGACGTAGTGAGAAACGACACTTCTCGCTCTCTCCTCTGGGATCATTTAACAGAAAATCTGGAATTGTCAAACCAAAACCTACTGGTCATATCTCATCTTATCACTGCCTACTGTGGTCTAGACTCACTGGCAGCCCTCAGGGCTTGGTTGCTTAGAGTAATAAGCCATAGAGTGTTTATGCATGCCCTTGTTGATATTTTTTTTGTGTCTGGTATCAAATCTTTGCATCTTGATTTTTTAATAGAAACCAGACATCACGTCATTGATGTGTCATCAAAAGCAGTGCCAGACTTCCTGTTCTCCCTGGGAAGGCTTCGGTGGCTAGTGAAAATATATGGAGGAGGTCAGCCTGGGGACTGAGCTCAAGTCTACAGAGGCAGGAGAGGGCCAGATCAAAGGGCACGAAATATATATATATTGAGCTTCGCACAGAAGAGATAGAGAAACTTCTAAATTGATCTAGCAAGGCTCAGATTTCCAGCATTAATTTGCCAACTGTGTATGAAAGTAGGTATTGTGTGTATAAGAATTATGGGGGAGAATCAAATATTTACATGCACATACAGAAATGGTATATTTATAAAACAATAATAGTCCAATCTTTTAGCATAGTTTTAAAAATACATAATAATAGATGTAATAGATGTGTTACGGTAAACCTGCCTATATAAACAATAGAAAATTGTGCCTGTATTAGAATCTCAGGAAAAATAATCCAATTGAATCCTCCTGGCACAGAATATCTGTAGGGTTCTTTTTGTGGTAGTCTAAACATTATTATTGGCTACTTTCATCAAACAAGTTGCAATAAAGTGAGCTACATATTTTCATGTAAAATGTCTGTGTGTTTGCACAGTACTTACTATTTGCAAACTGCAGGACTTTGGTGGCTTTGCCTGCTCATAGTAACAATGCACTTAAGAATTTCTAACACAGGTGTTCTTGTAATTTCCGTTGTAAACTAGCATTTAGAGGCCATGGATTTCACCTTCTCCAAGTGATGAGAAAGAAGCTTTTTCTGGGAAGGAAAGCAGAAAATCACAGTCTCCAGAAACCCACCCTCCAGTACTCCTAGTTTGAGACAAGATACTCATGTCATGCTTGATGACATACACATTATCTCAAGGCATTCTCAAACAACCTTGAGGTTAGAAGTTCTCATCAGTGTTTTACAAATGAGGGCAGAGGTCTCACACTCACAACAGATAATGACAACATTCAAAAGATATATTGTAATATTTGAATTTTTTGGAACACAAAGTTTCAAGTGTTTCCAGTTGCAGGCATAGTCTCCTAAATATGGTTCTATGCTATCAGTCAGTGACACTTTGTGAAATCTGGGTGCAATTTGTGAATAATCATTTAGTCTTAAAGCACAAGAGCATCTGAGAAAGCAGTGAAAATAGAGGTGCCCTCTTGCTTGCATTCAAACCCAATATCAAAATACCATTATCAGTGAACAGTAATAGGAGTGGAAGGTACCTATACTTTTTGAACTCTTCTCCAGTTATTATTAAAAAGGTTCTCACAATATGACTATTATAAAATGGCATGGCAGCTGCACATGACTTTTTTGGTTCTTTTAATTCTCCAGACTTTGATCCAGAACACACTATTCTTAAAGTGCACATGGGAAAGGAGGAATAGCCATTTTTTCCATCATACTAGCATATAAGATGCTACAATGACAGATGCTAAGATGTCTTCATCTTTAGGGGATGCCATAACAAATATCATTAGCCTGTTAGTTTTTTAAACAATAACAATTTATTTTCCTAGATCTAGGTTCTAGGAAGTCCAAAAAGAAAGTGCCATCAAGTTTGGTGCTGTTGGAGGCTGCTTTATGATTCATAGGTGCCCTTTCTGGATATGTCTTCTTACAGTGGGAAAGATTGTGCAGCTCTCTGGAGCTTTTTTTTTGTACAAACATCCATATAGGCTTTTGCTTTCACGTTCTAATCACCTCTCAAAACTAATCACCTCATCACACAGGTGATTGAGCTTCTTCGTATGAATTCTGAGGAAATATAAAATTCAACTAATGGCATAGGTTTGACTTGTTGCTCATCTAAAGAATCTTAAATGCAACTGTCCAAAGTGATAGCAAAATATCTCCAGATAGTATGAACATTCATGACTTGAGTTTTGTGTTATGCAAGGGGTAGAACAATGGGAGTGGAACATGGAAAGCTATTACAGAAACATTTTATGATGACATATCTGAATGAAGGCTGAATTGAAGGCACTTACTGACTCATTTTTTTTGGTGTGTACCATAGGTCAATAGAATTATCTAAAATATATTCTATAGTTTTGAATGATTTCTTCAGAAACTATAGGCTATGATTCTGGGGAAAATGAATTTGGTAAACCATAATAGTGACAGAAATGGATAAATTAAACAGATTTCAATATATAATACTAAGAAAATTGTTATATATCCTGTAGTATATGAAGAGACAGTAACAAAATTGAAGGGATGAGAAAATAGACCAGAAGCAAATCTTGGTCAAGCTAATATAAAATTAGGAAGTATTGTAACTGATACTTTTGAGAGAAATGCCAAAGAATGAAATTAGATGAATCACATTAACAACAAGAAAGAGATTATTAATGTAAGAGTTTTGAAAATATCAAATTGGAAAAAAGTGAAAAAGAGGAGAGTTGACAGTGATCACCAAGTTTGGACAACAAATTATGCCTTTTAATTAGCAAATGAGTCCATAAGTTTTGTTTAAAAAAAATTGAGAACTGAACTATTGTACACAATGGGATAAAATAGAAACATTAGAAAGTCAGAACATTCATCATTACTTCATAGAAAGGTGTCAAAAAAGCTTAGCTAGATTTATATCCTCACCTAGCATCAGATTATACTTACTGTCATTTGCAAGGAACTGACCAAGAGCAAAGCATTTTGAGTAATATTTTCATTGCAGGAGGAAATGAATAGCTTTATTATATCACTACAGTTTTTTATCATGATACAAAAAGAATTATAAAATGTATCCATTTTCTCTGATGTTTCCTTTTTAAACTCAGGTGTGCCAGAGTGGATTAAGCATATGCAATGTTAAAGAGCAACTATCAAGAGAGGAGTTTAACTGAATTTCATAGTTACCTTACAAGCAATTAATATATTCATAAAATCAGCTACACATGGATTAACATAAATGTTCAGACAATATTTCTTTGTAAAAATACATATTCAAAAATGAAATATTGTTATATACAGTATTACAAATAGCATCAGATTAATATTTAAAGAATAAAGAACATGGCAATTTGATTTGGTAACAGAGAACAATACCTTTAAATTAAAATTAAACAGGATTTTGTCTTAGTTTCCTTCCACCTCCACTAAAATTACATTTTTTAAAGTTTTTTACTGAACCTTCTTTTTCTAAAAAACATTTTATTGTAAAGATGCTGTGCAGAGGTGTTACAGTTACATGAGTGAGGTAATGAGTCCATTTCTTGTCAAGCATTGTTACCCACTCCTTTTTCTCCCATTATCCCTTCCCTCCCCCACCTCCCCCACTCTTCACCCCCCCAAGTTGTAAAGTCCATTTCCAACATAGTGTCTTGTGAGTATCATTGTCGCAATGGGTCATCCTGTGTCCTTGTTTCAGCATTTTGTTATTCCCCTTCCCCTCCCCAAATTAGATAAATGTATATACAAGATGCAGGGTACCAAAATCAAATACAGTAACAACAGGGGATATACCATAGGGGGAAACAAAAAAAAATCACATAGTAAATTAAAAACAAGAACAACAAAGAAAAAACCTCTTGTGTCCATATCTTGAGGTTCATTTTGCTTAGCATCATCTTAGATGGCCATATGTACATAGCTTTTGAGTTATTCGGCTCATCTGATAATATTATCCTAGACGTATACTAATTATTGAAAATAAGGGAAACTAAGGTACCTATATTTCTTTGGGTATGGCTTACCTAGAATTGCAAATAGACACATGAAGAAATGCTCAACTTCTCTGGCCATAAAGAACTACAAATCAAGACCACTTTGAGATTCCCGCTCACCCCAGTTAGAATGGCTATAATCAAGAAATCTAATAGTAGCAAAGGCTGAAGGGGTTGTGGCCAAAAAGGAACCCTACTGCACTGTTGGTGGGAGTGTAAACTTGTTCACCCACTCTGGAAAGAAGTATGGATGTTCCTCAAAAAGCTACACATAAAGCTCCCCTATGACCCAGCAATCCCACTTCTGGGCATTTACCCAAATGATCACAAACAAGACCATACTAAAACTATCAGCATAACTATATTTATTGCAGCATTATTCACCATAGCTAAGATGTGGAACCAACCCAGATGCCCCTTAGTAGATGAATTGATGAAGAAAATGTGATATATATACATATATATAATATTATAATATATAATGGAATTCTGTGCTTCCATCACAAAGAATGATACCACCCTATTTGTTAGAAAATGGAAAGACTTGGAAAAATCACATTAAGTAAAATTACATTTTCTCATTAGTGGTTTGTAAGAAAAAGAGGACTTTATGAAATAATAAAACCTTATTTTATGACATCTTATTACTAGCTTTTTAATTTCATCAATAAAATTTTAGGGAAATAATCTGCTCTATTACTAAAAGTACTCATAATATCCTCACTCTTACTACCTGATTCCTTGCCTCTATAAAGTCTAAAATACTTACAGCTTGACCCTTTACAGAAGGTATTTTCCAGTCCTAGGTCAAGATGCTAACATGCATGCTAAATTAACACTGAAATCCCAGGGTTACTGAAATATTTTCTTTGCATGGTTCAGTTTAATGTGGGTCCTGCAGCTCCGTTTGTTGTTTTCCACAAGCAACAACTCAGGAATCTAGGCACCTTCCATCTTGTCACTCCATGAATTCAGACTTCCTACTTTTCAAACTCGTGATGTGAGAATTCGCAACTGGCTTGTCCATTGAAATGGAAGTGATCGTTTAAATTTGAGTCATCAGATTGTGAATGATATATAAAAAAATCATGGGAGTAAATGCAATTACCCATAAAGAAAATGAAGATATCACTCAAGTAACACTTCTCTCTGACCCTCAGCATACTGTATAGAGCCCTAATGAAAAAGAGGGAATAAATATAAAAGTGCTGTTGAGAATGACAGCTCAAAAAGGAAGAAACCTGAGACCAAAGTCTCAAGATGAGATTAGAGACTGTGTTGTATAACATGTGGCACAATAGCATATCTACTGGTATGCTATTGCTAACATCTGCTCCCAAAAGATCCATTACGAAGATGAATGCAATAAGCTATGATTACTACACAAATTATGGTAATAATTATTGTGAAGGGGGCTCCTCTACTATGTGTGATCCTCCTTAAATAGAATTCTTCTATACTGTGCTTCCATTATTGCTTCCAAGTTACGTCAGATTTTGCCAGACTGGTTAAGGTTTAGATAAGCCACAATCTAACTGAAATCCAATGACTCCCAATCTGAAACATTTCAGAGGCAAGACCTACCCCAGGATATAAATCTTTCTTTCAGTAATCCTTACAATCCTTACAATCTTTCTGGGATAAAGAACCAACTCATTTTAGCAGCCCTTGAACCAACCACAGGCCATAGGGACACAGTAAGCTATAGTCTGAAATTCTGGTAAATAAGGCACCAAACTTCAGGAAATCATAAAAAACAACTGAATGCAAGCTGTGTCTGAAACTCTGGTTTTTAGGCATAATCAACAGTGAAGGTAAAAATAAACAAATACAAATGTGAGCCTACTTAACACTAGACCTTTCACTTCATAGATTTTTATGAAAAGGCATTTGCAAATGTACAAAGGTTGGGTATGTTTCCATCTTCCTTTAAAAAAATAATATATTAGAATCCTATGATTGAAACCATATGTTGGCTCAATAATTCTCAATTGCAAAATGTGTAGCATTTTAAGACCCAATAAAATATTGGGGGAAACTAATGTAACAGGATAAATAATCTTGGACAGATGGACCACTGTTTTTCCAATCTGTTGGAAAGGAGGGAAAACTATGTCTTTGATTAATTACTTACAAAGCAGAAAGGCACTGCAACTGAGCTAATCACACAATGGGAATTATGTGGACTGGGATGGGGGAAAGAAATATATATACTTTGGACAGAAACAAGCCTGAATTCAAATCCTGCTTTTCCACCTTTTGGCTCTGTGTTCTAGAAGAACATTTGTGGAAGGCATTTTCAATCTCACTGAGATTCAATTTCATTTCCTATAAAATGTTATGACTCTGTGTAATTGTTCTGTAGACAAAAATGGCTTAATAGGATAAAAATGATTATGATTTGTATGAAATTGGAACTTGATACTGAAGGAACTGGATGACACAACTTAGAAGTCTGTTCTACATTCTCATACTCCTCTTGGGTTTTGTTTTTCCTAACTCTGAGAAACTAAAAAGCCAAATGATATAGCACTTTGGTAATATGAAAATCTGAGCCTTGTGTAGAAATGAAAATGAATCTGGTTAGTCGTGAGTACGTAACTGTGTAGTGTTTAGCCTAGAGCTTCTTTCAATCTAGCATGCTATCCCACATGTTTGAGGATGCTGGTAAAGTACAGGCTTGATTTCAGTGACTCTTTGCAAAGGGTTATGGGAAATCTGTACTAGTAACAATTCCCAGTTGTAATGCCAATGTTTAAGTGTTGGCACACAATACTTTGCTTAAGGGATAATTCAAGGAAAATAAGTGTTTATGAGCCAAATTTTTCCTTCTAAATGGTTATTGTTTTATTGAATTTCATAGAGAACATTTCTCGTTATTAGATTCAGGGCAATAATAGGGGCCAATGTTATTAAGAGCTTAGCCTATGATAAATTGCAATACAAATGATTTACATATATTTTCTTATTTAACCCTCACAAGGGAATTTTTGCAACTCCTATTATATTAGTGTCTCCACAATAAGGATCCAGACTGACAGAACCGGAGATTGTAGGGCTTTTTCTCTTACCTTTATGTAGGTGTGCAAAGAGGTTGTATGAGTACAAAACAGTGATGAGTACAATGCATCTTCATCAATGTCACCCTTTTCAACATTCTCAATCATCAATCTCCAACCACCCCTTTCAAATACCTGTCTTCTTGGTGCTTATTTTTCAGAACCAGGTTTTAAAATAAATCCATTCAACTTGTGAGCCTGTGAACATTCTGTGTCTGGTGCACTAGAAATAGAAATTCAGTAAGAAATTAGGCATTATGCTTTTACCAAAATAATGTACTGGAAGGGCAAATTTGAGATTGTGAGCTATCCAAAACACCCTCATTTTCTATGGAGGATATAGAACCATTATCTTCTTTACATTTTTATTATATATTTAAGTAGTTATGCAAAGAAGTTCTCATTCCACAAAACAGTATGTGAGTACAAGCTGTCTGACAACATGGCCACACATCACTCCTAACCCATCCCTTCTTAGTTAACGTCACACACACATTTTAATCTTCACAAGGCAAATTGTCATTATCATGGTCTATAAAGTTTGTGAATCCTATGTGCTTTGACAATACAAATTACTTCTTCCACATCAGGTGATGATTACAGTTCTTTCCTTTTGCTTAATGTAAGCTGTTCCCTCTTTCCCTCTTATTCCTCCCTTCCCATCGCTGTCTTTGGGTTGCTTAGTTCTTTTTCTTCTATGTCCAGTGCAGCTGATGGGCCCCTTTGTTGTATGTTGTTCCGTTTCCCACTTATTCTGTTCCTCCTTCTAGCTTCCTTCAGGTATGCGCCATTATCCTTTTTTAAAAAATTTTTACTAGTTTGTATTAGTATACATTGTTGGAAATGTGGATTTTTTGTGATAATTTCATAGACGAATATAATGTATTGTGAACAAGTTCATCTCCTCTATTATATTCCTTTGACCCTCCCCTCCTACAGATCTGCCCCCAGTTGGTTCCCTTTTACATCATGTCCTATAATTTCTATCACCATCATTGCCATCATGTTACATCTAGATTCCATATACTAGAGAAAACATGTCTTGCTCAACATGATAGTTTTCCAGTTCCACCTATTTCCTAGTAAATGACAAGTTTGTTCTTCTTTATGGCTGAGTAGTATGCATATATAATATGTGTGGGTGTGGGTGTATATATATATATATGTATATATATATAATGTCACATTTGCTTTATCCATTTCTTGGATGTGGGGCATGCAAAATGATTTTATAACTTGGCTATTCTGAATAGTGCAACAATAATCCTAGAGATCTAGTTGTCTCTCTCGTATGTTGGTTTGTACTCCTTCAGATAGATTCCCAATAGTGATATAGCGGGGACAGAATGTAGAAGTCTACTCTTATTTTTTTTTTGATGAACCTACATATTAAGTACCATGGCAATGCAATAGATTTACTGTCACTTTTTCATTATTTAATGTATATTAATTGTATAGACGGGCTGTTGAACAATCAGAGGTGGGGATTTTGAGAGAGAGAGAGCAATTGAGGGGGTTAATATAATCAAATTATAATCTATACACATATGACATACTGTGGTAAATCACCTTTGATTGTTTCTTCATGTATTGCTTAGCCATTTGGACTTCTGAGAAGTGTCACTTCAATACTGTTACTGCCCATCTGTTAATTGAATTATTTACTCTTTTGCTGTTCATTTTGTGAGTTATTTTGTATTAATTTTTTAATTTGTATTAATTTTTGATCCATTGACTAGCTGGGCAAAGATTCGATTCCCATGCTTTGATTCTGATAATTGTTTCCTTTGAATACAGAAGTTTTTAGTTTTATGCAATCCTTTTTGTCAATCCTTGCTCTCATTTCTGAGCAATCAGAGTATGATTCACAAAATAATTGTTTGTCTCTATACCTTTCAGTGTTTGTAGAGCTTAAAAGCTCACGAAAGGTATTATATTTATTATTTCACTTCAACCATAAAACTCAAGTTTAATTTTCAACAATTTTAGTGCGTATTACTGTTGCATTTGTTCATCCCTTTTCCCACCATTTCTGTGTTCCCTCAACCCTCCCCAAAACAGATAAATGTTCATAAAAGACAAAAGTTATAGAAAACAAAAACAGTGACAAAGGAGACAAAAAAAGACAAAAAAGAAAATAACAAAAAAACTAATTTCTATGTCTTGGAGTTCATTTTGATTATTTGTATTGTTTGTATTTGTTTGTATTTGATTATATGCACATAAGCTATTGAGTCTTTGTAATCCTCTCCTAAAAATATACTCCTTTGGTCTCACTGTGTGAATGTCTAGAGTAGTTGGGAGGGAAAAATTGGAAGAAAATGAGGGAAGAGGTAACACTGTTCAAAAACAATACACTCATTACCTTGCTTATGTGGCTGCAACCTCTGTTCATCACCTTTACAATATCAATTTTTAAAAAGAAGAAAAAAAATTAGAAAATTTCATGAATGATCGCTACCAAAAATATTGCACAAAGAATGACATAGAAAGAGGAATAATATTATAATAAACAATTAGGAAACAACAACAACAAGAAACTAAAGTTTAAATAACTTTATAATTGCTAATTTGTATCTAATGCCTAGACCAGTTTCTGGCACAAAACAGAGTGTTTAGTTAAGTACCTGCACCCACTGGTAGTTTCCCTTTCACTTGTTGAGGAAGATGTAAAGGTAATATAGGAAGCATGAGACAATTCTGTGATCTGTGCTATGGCAGTGACATAGTCTGTTCCATGTAATTGTCATCTTTGTACAAAAGGATAAAATTGGTTTAGCCTTCAATCTCCTAACTTTTTCCTGTTAACAACACAAGGGGGATATAGAAGAAAAAAATAAAAGTAATTGGTATAAATTGGCTTCTAATGACCCAGATGGGATTAGAGAAATTCAATTTGACAATAAATTTATATGGGTCTATCTGAATGTGCCATTAGACAGGAAGATTGATCATTGATTTATATAGGAATAAAAGAGAATCAGAGAGCCGTTCTTAACAGTTGTAGCCAGGTCTAGTGCCACAGTAGATTGTGACTTTTCCAGTCTTCTTATGGCAGGTAAACTCTATGTGGAAATGCATGCTTTAGCTCAACATAACCTGGTAGAGTTAACAATGAAAATATTATAACTATTCATCTTGGAACTATAATGCACTTATTAAATTATCTGCATGTGTGGGCTTTCCAAAACAAATGTATCCAATCACACTGTGACATTCTCCTATCACAGTCTTCATTGAAAGCAGATTAAAGTATTTCTCTATCTGTCCAGAGAAACTACCTTACGATATGTTCACAAATAACTCCCAAGTCTCAGGATTCTTAGACCAAAATTCATTTTTCAGTCTGAGTCCATATAGCCTGAGAGGAGACTGTGCTCTTTATGCTCAACAAGGATGATGCATCTTTACATGTGTTGCTTCCGTTACTCCAGCAGGTAAAAGGTGCAGCCTTTAGGTAGCATTTCTGCCACCAGAGTTCTCTGGGAATTGTCTCATAAGCAGATACTGCTTAACGTTCTGTAGCTTATCCTATTTAGGCATATGATACAAGACTTAGATATGATATGATTGACAATTATGCTTCAGCATGTATTACAATTTTGAGGTCTGACTTTTTTTCATGTCCATTAAATTGTGAAATTTGTCTGTTTACCTGAGCCAAACAATAAAGTTTTTTTTTTTTATTGTTCTTGTTTGGTGGTACTGGGATTTCAACTCAGATCCTTTCTCTTATAAGGAAGCACTCTACCTTTTACATGAAGACATGCCTCCAGCCTCAAGCAATTCTTTTATCATATATTATATTTTCTAATGCTCTTTAATTAAAATTATGAATAAGACAAAAGAAAAGCAAACAACAAAATAATTGATTCAGCTTGCCAGGCCTCTTCTCTCTATATCAACAAATTCTACCTCTTGCTTATGATGATTCAAGACACAGACGATCTTTCCACTTAGGATTTGGTTTCTCTAAACAATTCAGACTCTAAGTCTTGAGGGTTCCACTGGTATATGCTTGGTGATTAGTCACAGTCTTCACATTCCTTGGTTTAAATGTTCAAAGGAGAATCTTTCCTAGTTAAGATGTTTATTTTGATTCATTCAGCCATTACCAGAGAAACTATAAGGACAGCCGGTCAAAATAAAAGGGGAAGTTGACTGATGTGTGTTGCATGAACATGTCATATGGCAAGAACATATGCCACCTTGAATATCTAGCAGGCAGCCCCAATACCAACATGAAACAAATACATGAAATGAGGATACGAAGTTTAAGTCAGGACAAAAGCTTTCAATCAGGAAATAAACCATTTTTACTCTATCATCACAGAAGCTCAAGTAGAAATCAGTGGCCAATTCCTAGACATATATATGATTGAGACTATTTCTATATTGCACTGGGAGTTAAACAACTTCTAAGACACCTCCCAGCCAGAAAGTTTATATTCTTTGTTTACACAGAGGAAAAACCACACTGATTAGCATTATACCACATATAAATCCAGTGTTTAATTCTTTCATCAAGAAATAAGTAACTTCACCATAAAAGAAATGCAAATCAAAACAACATTGAGATATCACCTCACCCTAGTTAGAATGCTATTATCAAGAACTCTAATAACAACAGATGCTGGAGGGGATGTGGACAGAAGGGAACCTTACTACATTGTTGGTGGGAATGTAAACTTGCTCAACCACTTTGGAAAGCAGTATGGAGGATCCTCAAAAGACTTCACATAGAGCTCCCCTATGACCCAGCAATCCCACTTTTGGGCATTTACCCAAATGATCACAAATGACACCACAATAAAGCTACCAGCACAACTATGTTTATTGCAGCATTATTTACCATAGCTAAGATATGGAACTAACCCAAATGTCCCTCAGTAGATGAATGAATCAAGAAAATGTGGTATATATACACAATGGAATTCTGTGCCTCCATCAGAAAGAATGACATTGCTCCATTTGTTAGGAAATGGAAAGACTTGGAAATGGAAAGACTTCTATTAAGTGAAGTAAGCCAGGCCCAAAGAAACATAGGTCCCATGGTTTCCCTAATTTGCAATAACTAGTATATGTCTGAGTCAAGCAGAAAAGGTCAGATAAGTTGATGTTAAGGGAATGAACCCCAAGATAAGTATTTATTTTTTTTTTCATGCAATTGTTTCTAACATATTTATAATATTATTTCTATGTTGCTTTGTATGTCGCTCCCCCATGGTATAACCCCTGCTTTCAGTGTATTTGATGTTGGTATAATTAGTGGAGGGGAAGGGCAAAAACAAATTGTTTAACTAGGGATACAGGTGGACGCATTGCAACAATGAGATGTACAAGTCCTTATGTCAAAAAATGAACTTTACAACTTTGGTGGGGCGGAGAGGATCGGATGGGGGGAGGTGTTGGGGTTATGGGAAGGGGAAACAAAGAGAAGGAAACAATGCTTGATAAGAAATGTACTTGTTATCTTGCCCATGTAATTGTAACTCCTCTGTACAGCATTTTCACAATAAAAAAATAAAAATAAAATAATAAAATAAATAAAAATAAAAATAATAAAAGAAATAAGTAACTTCTTGCTTCTTAGTGTATTTCCCAAAGCAATATGGATAATGAATTCCTGTAAAACAACCTGAATGCTGGATGAATAGGAAAGCAGAGAGATGACAAATGGATTACAAGCTCTTCTTTATTTACAGTTGTAGACTCTCTTGATGGATGGTGACTTGGCTTTGGAGAAAGGCCAGTATTATTATATGTGATTATCAATACAAGGGCTTACACGTATGTGTCATTCTGTTAATTTGTGGAGATAAAACATTAAGTGTGTTAACTGACTCAGGAAACTTAAAAATGTGTAAGCAGGCATAGAGTATTTAAAAATAATCCACTCTTTTCAATAGACACTTAAGTTGTAATTTTCAAGTATAATTGGTTCATTCGATTTTTAAAAACCACTGGAAATGTCACTTCTAGGAAGGTTTCAATAAAATGAGAAACAGAAGAGGTGAGGAATAAATTTTTTAGAGAAAAGTTCCCAAGGAGTATTATTTAGGCATTTAACTTCCTACCAGTGCCGTAAGCACCCAACCTGACAAAATCTGCAGGCAAGGAAAACACTTAAAGACATTGCCAAAGGTCATGACCAGGGAAATACTTTGAGAAATGTGGTCCACAACGTAAATTTATTTGTAATCGTTAGCCTATTTTCTTTTTTCCACAACTACTACTAAGCATGCACACAGGCAGGCACCCACACATAATGCACACATACACACAACATACTACATTCCCACACACAACATATGCCCATCTACAATACCTTCCTAATACACACTCATAGAACTTTTCAGACTCTCAGTAGGCTACCAAAATAACAGAATAAGGAACATTAAACACAAGCAAAAATATCAAAAGGAAATATTTGCAATGATAATGGGATGGTAACTTGATGATATGAGATGTTTCTTTTTCCTCTGCAAGAGGAAACAATGGGAGAAACACAAAGGAAAAATGAAGCACTGAACTCATGACTCTGAAGCCCCAGCACCTTGGATCCTAGTGTAAACAATAGCTTTGCAGGAGTACTCAGCTAGCCAGTTTTTCCTAGTATCCAGAGAAAACATAGAGAAGACAGTAGGAAATTCTTCAAAGAAAGTAAAACAACGGAGTAGAATGTAGAACGTCTACATCTTATTCATGCCAAGAACAAGAGTCCTCATGTAGGAGGAGAGGAAAGCATTAGTACTTCTAAAATAAGCTTAAATAACAACGTAGTAAAGACATTGTATGTATCTGTACAACCATCACTGGAAGAAAAATTATGAAAATATTCATAATCTCAAATTCTCCCTGTAACCACTATAGATTAGACTAAACTTTATATACACAATTAGGGTGGAAGCATAATGTACTTTTTCTTTTCTTTTTTTTTTGGTCATGGGGCTTGAACTCTGGGCCTGGGCGCTGTCCCTCAGCTCTTCAGTTCAAAGCTAGCACTCTACCACTTGAGCTATAGGGCTACTTCTGGTTTTCTGGTGGTTTATTGGAGATAAGAGTCTCATGGACTTTCCTGCCTGGGCTGGCTTTGAACCTTGATCCTCAGATCTCAGCCTCCTGAGTAGCTATGATTACAGGCCTGAGCCACCAGCACCCATCTACATAGTTTCTTTTTTATGTAGCATCTTTAATTAAGTATAATTATGTTGAAAATTTCCCATGTTTTGCTATCAATATTTCCTTCCTTTTTATTGCTAAATGGTCTTTCAATTATTAATACACCATAATTTCTTTATTCACCTGTTGGTGGACATTTCGATTGCTTTTTTAAAGCTATTACT
This sequence comes from Dipodomys merriami, assembly GCF_024711535.1. Classification (NCBI taxonomy): domain Eukaryota; kingdom Metazoa; phylum Chordata; class Mammalia; order Rodentia; family Heteromyidae; genus Dipodomys; species Dipodomys merriami. Next base: position 22,661,085 of record NW_027203493.1, on the reverse strand, counting down.
AATGCCTATTATGCACATTCAAGAGTCAGTATATAGAGACACATGCTTTCATTTATCTTGGGAAAATATTTAGGAAAATATTTATGATGATTAGGCTATCTTGTAGATATATGTTTAAGAAACTACCAAACTATTTCCCAGTGTACTTGCACAGAATGACATTTCCATCAGTAGTATACAAGCTTTCCAGTTGCTCCACATCCTTGTAAACACAGTATTGTCATTTTAACATTTTGAAGTGCTTGCTTGTAAGTGTGTAGTAGTATCTCATTACTATTTTAGTTTGCATTTTACTGTTGGCTAGTGCTGCTGAGAAAGTTGATAGGCTAGTCATATATTTACATTTTCAGTCAGATGTTTGCCAGTCATAAACTTTCTCTGGCTAAGTATCTGCTCAAATCTTTATCAATTTGTTAGCCATCCTTTCTATATTCTGAGTAAAAATGGTCAGATAATGTGATACGCAAATGATTTCTCACAGGCTATGAGTTTTGTTTCATGCCTTTAAACAAAAATAATACTTTGCACTTATTTTCAATCGCATATACTAAAATACATAAAATATAATACTTCATTATGATGCTTTCATAGGTGGATATGTTATCCAATTCAGTTCATATTTACCCCACATCGCCAGCCCTTACACCCACACCCCTCTTGCTGGTGTCCTTCCTGTCCTTCAATAGCTCACCTTCTACTTTCATGTTATTCTTTTAGAGTCCACATGTAACAGAAAGTCGATACTTAGCTTCTTGAATTCACTTACTTTTCTTGTGAAGACTATATGTAACAAAAACTTCTGAAAAGAAATTGCTTCTTTGTTTTCTTTGGTTGAAAATGGTCCTGGTGGAACCAAGGATCTTGCCTATGTTTGGCAAATATTCAACTACTGAGCTACACTCTAACCCCCTTTAAAAAAATTTTAGCCATAAATTTGCAAACTTATCCAGCTTTATCTCAAAATTCTGATAGTCTTGCCTCAGTAGAACCTCTACTCTCTCTAGTAATTGAGATTACAGGTGTGTACAACTGACTTGAAAATGTTGATTTAGTATATCTTGTCTAGTGTTTTCATTATTCCATGTACAAAAGCATATGCAAAGTCCATTCCTCCAATATGTCTAGAATTACACTTTCATTGTTTTAATACCTTAAATTTGATTGTAATAATTGGCCAATATATTGTGGTAGTATTTGGGATTGTATGTTTTCAAATAATGGGTGCTCTTCCTCAAATGACAATATCTAGAAACTCCCATTTATTTAGAACTCTAGGCCAGGATTTCAATATACTGAACTATCTGTAGAAAGAAAAAAGCACAGAAGCATTTGCCCACATATTTCCATGCCCCTAAAAATCTGATGAATCAAATACCCTGAGACTTAGTCCCATATGACTGTTATACATGGCTGCTCACTTTTTGCTTTTCTCGTCACCTGCTGAGACTCAGCATCTAGAAGTACAAACTTCAGTGAATCTTCCATTCCTAAGAAAATTCTCTCCTTCTCTTCAACCAATTTTAAATTCAGGCACACCAAGCAAGGAGAGCTCAGGAGGCTAAACATAAGAAATAATTTTCTCTAATTTGGAATTGTATGAAAAAAGATTCTACAATTGGAAAGCAAACTGTTGATAAATTACATTAGTTCTTCTTAACTTGCTTCTATTTTTCCTGACAGGAGTATTTTTCTTTAAAAAAAATTTTGTTTTATTATAAAGGTGATGTACAGAGGGGTCACAGTTACATGTCAGGTAATGAGTACATTTCTTTTAGAATAGTGTTATCCTCTTCCTCATTTTCTCTCACTTTTTCTGTTTTTAGTATATATTTTTATAGTAAAGATAGTATACAGAGGGGTTACAGTTACATGAGTATGGTAATGAGTACATTTCCTATCTAGCATTGTTATCTCCTCCTTTGTTTTTCCCCACAATCCCTTCCCTTAGTATTTTTCCTTTATTGAGATCATTTTGTCTTTTTTTCATTTCGCTCCTGTTTTTGTTTTTTAGACAAAGCCATGATCAATAAACAATTTCAAGGTAGAAGAGAGGAAGATGACTTGTCCAGGGCAGAAAGCCTCATGCTCAGCCTGCTCAGCCTGCACATGGAGCCCAGCAGTGCACCCACAGTCAATTGGCTTACTATTCCTTACAACAAATAGAATGAATCTCCATAGAAAAATAAGAAGCATCCTTCTGTTGAGAACTTTCTATTTTAAACATTTTACAGTCTCTGATATTACATGGCTGCCATTACCATGTTATTATAAGTCACAATATTTCCACTATTCATAAATTATAAATTGCAGTCATTTCATGCCAGACAATGGTATACTTTCAGATAGATCAAAAAAGTGTTCTCTATCTTTAAAAATGTTGAGTCTTTACAAACATAATCAGTTACTTGGTTACTTGACAGACCTCCTGAGTAGTACAGGCTCTATTTTTAAACTTTTTGTAACCCAAACTTTATTTTTTAGAGATTTGCAATAAAAATACTTCAAGGGCTATTTTTCTAAGGTTGGTTAGGACCAAGAAAAACTCTGGTGTTAACTTTTATTAAAACCTTCCACCATTAGGAATGAGAATTTGTATCTTTCCATCCTCATTTCCTTTCTTTTTTATATTGCATTCCAATTTATTTATTTAGTTATTTTTATTATCAAACATTGTTGCCTCTTCCTTAGTTTCCCCTTACCATTCCTGCCCTCCCAACATAACGTCTTGCACATCTCATTGTTGCAATGGGTCCACCTGTATCTCTGTTTAAACAATTTGTTTTTTCCCTTCCCCTTCCCAAATTATACCAACATCAAATACAGTGAAAACAGGGGTTATACCATGGGGGAGGAACATACAAAGCAACAAAAAAATCACCTTATAAATATGTTAGAAACAATAGCAAGAAAGAAAAACAATTTGAGTTCATATTTTGGGGGTTCATTTCACCTAACATCACCTCATTTCCTTTCTTTAAAAAGGCTTTATTGTTATTATTAAGGTGAAGTACAGAGGGATTACAATTACATAAGTCAGGTAAAGAGTACATTTCTTGCCAGGAACTGGTGGTTCATGCCTGTAATCCTTGCTACTTAGAAGGCTGAGATCTGAGCCTCTTGGTTCAGAGCCAAGCCAGGCAGGAAAGTCTGTAAGACTCTTAGCTCCATTAAACAACACAGAAAATGCTGGAAGTGGAGTGATGGCTCAAGTGGAAGAGTGTTAGCCTTGAACACAAAGCAGCTCAGGGACAGTGCCCAGGCCCTGAGTTCAAGCCCCAGGACCAGCAAAATAAATAAATAAACAAATAAACGAGTACATTTATTTTTGGACAATGCCACCTTTTCATTTGCTCTCTCACAGTTTTTTCCCTCCCATTACCACCCACAAATTATATAGTTCATTTTCAACGTAGTGTCTAGTGGGCACTGCTGTGTTTACCCTTTATCCCTCCTCTTTTGTGCCTCCTCTTGCTCTCTCAAAGACATATAAATGAACAAATTTGGAAGACCAAAAGAAAAGAAAGCAAACACAACAAATAAAAATACTCTTATTTCCATTTCCTGGAGTTCCTTTCAGTAACTATTATGCACCCAGGCCTTGTGCCTTTGTTTTCCTCTCCTAAGAGCATCTTCCTTTAGTCTCACTAAGTGTGGATGTTTAGAGTCCTGTATAATTTATCATATCATGATATATTTTAGATCTAGCTTCTGCAGATGAGAGAAAGCATGTGTCATTTGTCTAAGCTTGGCTTGACTCACCTAACATGATTTGTTCTAGGTCCATCCATTTTTCTGCAAATGGCATAATATTATTCTTTCTAATGGCTCTGTAAGCTTTCATTGTGCATAGGTACCATATTTTTTTATCTGGAGGCTATTTGGGCTGTTTCCACAATTTAGCTATTGTGAATAATGAAGACATGAACATGGAAATGCAAGTGTCTTTACGGCATCTTGGCTCATAATATGCTGGGTAGATGCCCAGGAGTGATATGGCTGAATTGCAGAGGAGATCTACATTTAATTTTTTTGAGGAACTCCAGACTGCTGTCCAGAGTGGTTGCACTACTTTACATGCCCACCAACAGTGCAATAGTGTTCCTTTTTCCCCACATCCCTGCTAACATTTTGTGTTGGAATTCAAGATGTCAGTCAAACTGGGGTAATATGTGAGTTTTTTATTTGCATTCTTTTATGGCTAGGGATGATGAGCATTTTCCTCATTTGTCTAGTTTTAATATATTTATTTTAGAGATGATATACAGAGTAGTTACAGTTATATGAGTTAGGTAATAAGTATATTTCTTTTTTGAACCATGTCTCCCCTTCCTTAACTCTGTACCAGTTTTTACCTCACATCCCCACCCACAAGATGTATAATTCATTTTCCACATCATGTCTACTGAATATATTTGTTCACCCTTTGTTCCACCTTTTCTGTGCTCCTGACCCTTCCAAAGGTAAATAAACAAACAACAAAGAAAAAAGGAAAAGACAACAGACAACAACAACAAATAAAACATCTCTTGTTTCCCTCCTCATTTTCTTTACAATCATCTCACCATGTGGACAATCACACACCTTTCAATCTTTATGTAACCAACTCTGAGCATAAGCTCCATTTATATTCTTAAAGATTAAAATCAAATTATCCTGGGATATTTAGTATTGACTATATATTCCAGGATTTTAAGAATATTTTGGTTTTTATTACACATTTCATCAATATTAACTTGCATAAAAATGCTATAACCCAGAGAAGTAACATTGCCCCTGACCTTATTCTAATGCTACCCCTAAAAAAGCAAAACTTCAACCTATGAAAATCTAGAAACTTAACCTCAAATCCACGAGAAGGGAACATACTGATTTTATTTTTATAATGGAATGAATATGCCAGAGGCTGCTGAATCCAAGGTCTGGTTTATTGGCTACCCACTCAAGTGGTTTCAGAGTTTAATTCAAATGCAGACTGTGGTGTGCAGACTTAGGCTGGGATGTCAAGGAAATATCCTGTCTAAACAAAGTTTTTAGAATGTGGCTCACATCTTTCTAACTCCTGACACTAATTTTTCTCTACTTTCTTTCTTTTTATTTTTTTAAAATTTTTTATTTTATTGTGAAAATACCGTACAGAGGGTTACAATTACATGGGCAAGGTAATGAGTACATTTCTTATCAAGCATTGTTGCCTCCTCCTTTGTTTCCCCTTCCCATCCATTCCCATCTCCCCGACCCCTAATCCCTCCTTCCCCCCTCCCCCACCCTCCAGCCAAAGTTGTAAAGTTCGTTTTGGACATAAGGCCTTATACATCTCAATGTTGCAATGAGTCCATCTGTATCCCTAGTTAAACGATTTGTTTCTGCCCTTCCCCTCCACAAATTATACCAACATCAAATACAGGGAAAACAGGGGTTATACCGTGGGGGAGGGACATACAAAGCAACAAAGAAATTATCTTATAAATGTGTTAGAAACAATCGCAAGAAAGAAAAAGAACATTTGAATCCTTTTCTTGGGGTTCATTTCGCCTAACATCAACTTATCTGACCTTTTCTGCTTGTCTCAGACATGTACTAGTTATTGCAAATAACTAGTATGGGACCTATGTTTCTTTGGGCCTGGCTTACTTCACTTAATATAATTTTTTTCCAAGTCTTCCCATTTCCTCACAAATGGGGCAATGTCATTTTTTCTGGTGAAGGCATAGAATTCTATTGTTTATGTATACTACATTTTCTTGATCCATTCATCTACTGAGGGGCATCTGGGTTGGTTCCATATCTTAGCCATGGTAAATAATGCTGCGATAAACATAGTTGTGCTGGTAGCTTTAGTATGGTCTTGTTTGTGATCATTTGGATAAATGCCCAAAAGTAGGATTGCTGGGTCACAGGGGAGTTCTATGTGGAGTCTATCTACTTTCTTTTATCTTCCTCTTGTGAAAAACTGTTGAGAATGCAGACCGCACTAGAGAACCTATCTATGGCTTTTAATCTAAACACTCTATGCTTCTCATGCTAGTATCATTTGCTTCATATACATATATTTTGAATTTTATATACTAACCAATTGTTCATACAGTATTGTGTGATAATCATTTTCTATTTTACTAAAAAGAACTTTAAATTTAATTTTTAAAAGATGCAAATATTTTTGGTATACAGAAATAACACATATTTACCTTTTTGTTTCTATTTGGAGCATCTTGCTTTTCTCCAGATACCTATTCTCAGAGCAATACAGCAATGAGTGTCTTTGATAACATATCTTTCAGTGCATATGAGTTTATTTCTAAGAGCCAAATTATTAGATATTCAACATAAAACTTTTCAGTTTCTTGATTCAAATAACCACATTTCTTTGCAGAATAGTCAAATAGAATTACATTTTTATCTTTGATATGTGAATTTTTTTCTTTCTATGTAGTTTATATTTTTGGCTTTTTTGCCCCATATAAATAGCTGAGTAGCTGCCATTTCAGGCATATGCCTCCATATCCAGTTTTTCATGTCATTTTGCTTTTTACTTCTTTTATGCAAAAGGCTCTTAAACATTGATTTATGAGCTTATTAGACATTTATAGTTCTTCTTTTGAGAACTACATATATTTTTTTTTAATTTTTTATTTACTAATGTGATTGGGCATTTTATTTTTGAACTCTTTATATAACATAATTTTCTCATTTTTTAATTTAAATTTTATTGTAAAGGTGATGTACAGAGGGCTTACAGTTATGTAAGGTAATGAGAGCACATTTCTTTTTGAACAATGTTACCCCACCCTCATTTCCTCACACTTCCCTCTCTCCCCTAGTCCCCTCTATCTCCCAAGTTGTAAAGTTCATTTCCAACATAGTGTTAATGAGTATCACCATTGAATTGGCTCACACTTTGTCCCACCATTACAGTGATTCCCCTTCCTTTCCCCAAATCAGATAAACTTATATCCAAGACAAAGGATACAGAAGTAAAAAAAAAATCCAAAACAAAACAAAATAAAACAGTGGCAACAAGAAATAAACCAACAGAAATAAAAGAAATAAAAAGAAATAACTGAAAACAGTACAATAAAAAACTATTTTCCCAGTTCTTGGAGTTCTCTTCAATTTTATTCTCTTCATTTTATTGATGCTATTGAGCCATTGTGATCCTCTCCTAAGAATATCCTCCTTTGTCTCCCTATGCAATGCTTAGATGTTTAATTTAACCAAGTCCATTTTACTATCCATTGGATTAACATGTAGATATATTCTAGTTCTCACAAATGAGGGAAACCATGCAGCCTATGGTTCTTTGGGTCTAACAGATAAAAAAAAGCTGGATAAATGGAATTGTATTAAACTGCAGAGCTTCTTCAAGTCAAAGGACATAGCTAGCAGGATAAATAGAAAACCCACAGATTGAGAGATCTTTACTATCTATATATCAGACAAGGGCCTCATATATAAAATATACTTAGAGCTCAAAAAAATCAACTCCCCCCATCAGCAAATCCTCAAAGAAACAACAACCCCATCAATAAGTGGGCTAAAGACTTAAAGAAAGACTTCTACATTGAAGAAATAAGAATGGTCCTAGACACATGAAGACATGTTCAACCTCTCTGGCCATAAAAGAAATGTAAATCAAAACAACATTGAGATTCCACTTCACCCTCATTAGAATGGCAATTATCAAGAAAACTAATGACAAATGCTAGTGGTGATGTGGCCAAAAGAGAATACTACTACATTGCTGATGGGAATGTAAACTTGTTCAACCACTCTGGAAAACAGGATGGAGGTTCTTCAAAAGACTAAACATGTTTTAGCTATGAAGCTTTTGTTTGTTGTATGCTAGTGAAGATCTTCTCTCAATCTGTGGGTTTTCTGTTGATCTTGCTAGCTTAATGTCCTTTTTCATACAGAAGCTCTGCAGTTTAATGCAATCCCATTTGTCCAAACTTTCTTTGATTTGTTGTGTTTCTGGATGTCCCTCAGTAGATGAATGGATCAAGAAAATGTGATATATATATATCTATAGATATATATATATATCTATAGATATATATATAATGGAATTCTATACCTTTATTAGAAAGAATGACACTGCCCCATTTGTTAGGGAATGGAAAGACTTGGAAAAAATTATATTGTGGAGAAAGCCAGACCCAAAGAGACATAGATCCCATGGTTTCCCTTATTTGCAATAACTAGTATATGTCTAGGATAATCTTACCAGACAAGTAGAAAAAGTCAAAAGCTATGTACATATGACCATATAAAATGATGCTAAGTGAAATGAACCCCAAGATAGGGACACAAGAGGTTTTTTTCTTTGTCACTGTTGTTTTTAATGCACTATGTGATTTTTTTTGTTTCTTTTGTGTGTTCTTCCCGCTGTGGTTTATCCCTTGTTGTCACTGTATTTAATTTTTGTACCTTGGATATTGTATATTCTTTTATCTGAATTAAGGAAGGGAATGGTAACAACAAAATGGTGAGACAACGGTCAAGGGGGGAACCAAAGCAACAGCGATACTCACAAGACAATATGTTGGAAATGATCTGTACAACTTGGGGAAAAGGGGAAAAAGTGGGAGAAAAATGAGGGAGTAACCAGTTCAACAAGAAATGTACTTATTACCTTACTTATGTAACTGTAACCCCTCTATACATTACCTTGACAATAAAAAAGGAAAGAAAGGAAAAAAAGACTAAACATAGAGCTTCCCTAGGACCGAGCAATCTCATTCCCAGGCCTTAACGCAAATGACCACAAACCAGCCTGCAATAATGTCACCAGCACAACCATGTTTGTTGCAGCATTATTTACCATAGCTAAAATATGGAACCAACCCAAATGCCCTCCAGTGAGTGAATGGATCAAGAAAATTTGGTATATATACAATTTTCTATTTTCACTTACAGTCCATCCCATGCACAGCTGGGCTAGCATGCTCAAGTAAGGCAGGCTGTGACTCAGACTCAATGCCGATAAATAAGGATTGTTTGTCAGTTGTTTGACAAATCAGAAGCTAATCAGTAAATAAATGTTTACACTGTCTAAACAATCCTTAGCTTTACTGTAAGTATTGCTAAAGATTCTTGACCACAGTAATGATTTGTGTCTCCAATGTATGCTTTGAGTTCTCTTGAGTTCATGGTACAAAGCACAGACTCAGTATTAAATTGCTAATTTCACTTGCTTTTTAACAATCTGTTTATTATTTGTGTTAAATGTTAACTGAATACTTACTCTGAACTTGTTCAGATTGATTGATGAGTACATATATATATATATATGTATGTATATATATACATATATATGAACATTTCCTAAATTAAGATTCAATACCTAAAGAGCATGCTTAAGTGAATCGTGGCTTTGCAGACAGCTGTATAGCATTACTTCTCTTGCATTTCTCTGACATTTGGGGCCATAAGTCCCCAGATGAGCATAAGTATTTCCTACTGATGAAAAATAAAGTGCAGACACTCATTAGGCAACATAAACAAGGATGCAGAATAAGTTGTGGACGAAATCAGGTCCATTCTGGAAGCACATTTTCTGAAGTCTATTCAAGCTTCTGCTCCCAAAGGCAATGACAACATGTCCATTTTGACTCATCTTCAAAACAGCCCCTATCATCCTCCTCCAACTACATTTCTTCAGCATTAAAAACTGTTTGGATTTGAATTAAAGGCATAATCAAGGACTTGTTCACCAAACAACAAATTTTAGATTTCCAAGATTTGTAAAAATATATAGATTGAATCAAAAGGAAGCCAAGAACCATAAAAGATAAGATTGGAAGATGTTCCCATTTCCTGACAACTAAAGAAGTAGAGATGCGATTGCTTTTGCTAACCCTGACATCATTTCACCACCAACCCCAATTGATGAGGATCATCTGTATGGCCATTCTGGGGGTTTCTTTAGAACTTTTATTGAGAAAAAAATAAAACAGCAGGGTTTTCTGAGTGAGAGAACGGATGACCTCAGCCCCATATTACCTCAGTGACTTCAATCAGTGAGTGTCTCCTGAACTAACAATCCCATGTTCCCATTAGATGTGAGCTTCCAGGCCCTTTCAGCCATCATATATCTGGTACATCCTTCTTATTTGACCATCACTGCGTATTTCCAAATATTACACCCACTTGTGTCCGCATTACTTCCCCTCCCCAATGGATTATTCATATGCTGATACCTTGTGATTGCTGATCACAATGCTCACTGCAAGGAGACTGGTATAGTCTCTATCTCATACTCTCGTAATTTCTCCAAGAATTAAAATGATGAGAATTGTAATAGGCTAGAAGTACAGTTGTTGAAACTTAGTCATCATAGCATTAGAAGGTGGAGGCTGATAAGATTGTAGAGTGAGCCCTCATGAACAGGATTGGTGTTTTTCTAAAAGACCACAGAAGGCCTCCCTGCCCTTTCCTCTATGTGATGCCAGCCAAGAAGTGGGCCTTCACCAGACACAAAGTCTTAGATTTCTCAGTTTCCAGAATGGGAGAAATGAATTCATGTTGCTGATAAGACACTCAGTGTAAGCTTTGGTGTTATAGCAGCTCAAGCAGATAAAGACAAGAACAAACAATACATTGGTTTAAAAAATGTACTCATTACCTGACTTTTGTAACTGTAACCCCTCTGTACAATAACTTTTTTTAAAAAACTAAAATTTTATATGTAGCTTTGATAGTTCTCAATGGCACTAGTTATGTTACAGATGTCTTTAATGACATTCAATCTTTCCTATGTAGAAATGTGTTACTTTATATAAGACCATATTCTTATAGAGGCCTGTGTATGTATTTAAAATTCTACTCACAGGAAAACTTTTCAAATATTCATGATTTGCTGGAGTTATGTTTTCTAATCTAGTCCATAAAAGTTCTTGCTAGTTAAGAAACAATTATCCTGGGAGAGAGAGCTAGGGAAGGGATGACATTGTTCAAGAAGAAATAACTTGTATAACTAACTCATCTGTACATCTCCTTTATCCTAATAATAAAAAAGAAACTAAAGAAAGAAGAAGGAATAAGCAAGGCCTGCTTCTTCTCTAAACCCCATTGGCTCAAACCCATTGTATACACTGCTGCTAGGAGGAAAGTGAAAATCTTTACCAGACAAATGACAAATCATCCTTCAGAGTGGCCTGATACTTCCCGGGCTTTCAGACTACAGTTCTCCATGAAGTTATGTAGAGATTGCTACACAGTTTCCTTAAGATGGATCGCAAGTCTTTCATCCCAGTGATATACCCCTTCCTGAACTTCGGAATTCACAAGACTCTTCCTTTACTTTCTTACCAGGATCATTCAGAATCAGGGTGAGGTTATTTTTGCCTGACTGTTGACTAAGGGAAACAAAAAAACAAAGAAACATGGATCTGACCCTTATGAAGTTATATAATACCTTAAATTCCATATCTTAACTATCATAACAACTAACAAAAATAGGGCCCCTGCTATGTCTTAGACTCTGTGCTTATCACATGGAATACTCATGTTAATATTGAAAAATCCAGAGGGGCTAGATAAATAATTAAGTAAGCTACCTGAAAGGATGCAATACATATTATAAAACAACAAAGAATGGGATTCAATGAAATACTAAATACTGAAATATTTTGTTATAAACTAAGCATGATGGTATATGCCTGTAATCCTAGCTACTTCAAGAGCAGATATCAAGAGTATCATGGTTTGAGATCCTCCCAGGCAAAAAAGTAGCAAGACCTTTTTTAATTTTTTAACAAAGAAGCTGCGTGTCGTGGTTCATGTCTGTATTTCCAGGTACTTCCATGTACTTCTTGGTACATGGAAAGCACAGGTAAAAGAAAACCTTGGTTCAAATTATCCCTAGACTAAAACTTGAAAGGGCTGAAGGCATGGATGAAATGGTAGAGCACCTGCCCAACAATGAAAAGATCTGAGTTCAAACTTCAGTGAAGTCTAATGCAAAACAAAACAACAACAATATTGTTAGAACATCAAATAAGAAATTATCAACTGTACACAGGGTGCTAACATACATTCACTGAGTATCTCCTGCTGTCCAGTCACTTTACTAAACCCTGGGAAGAACGAAGTAAGCACTGCTTTTAGTTGTATGTAGTTTGAGTCGAGCTGGAGATAAAATGCAAAGGCAACATACATTCATAAATTAAACTATAATTATAAATGACAGAATGTGTCACAAGGAAAATAACATGGCCAGTATGAAAGAAAATGAGGAGGACAATTAATTAATAAAGAGATTAGCAAGGGGATTTCAAAGAAAATGAAAAGAAGAGGAGGTATTAGTCAGTAAAGGGGTTAGGAGAGAAAGTTGCAGGCAGAGAGACAGTTTACATGAACTTAGAAAGAGGTAAAATTTTTTTGAGGGAAATCTATATGGTTTAAGCATGATAAACCAAGTTAGCAGTCGTAGGATGTAGGCCAGACAACTGAAGGTTTTCTAGGCCAGCTAAGAAGATTAAATTTCACTCTAAGGAAGGTGGGACATCATTAAAGAATTTAAAACAGGTAAAGAATAATTCCCAATAACTCTGAGTCCTTATCATATGTATAAGTAAACTTTATATAGTACTGAACACATACCCTTGACATCATTTCCAATGACTGTCTCTTATCATTGAGGATTAAAAGTCTGGCCCATCTCATTTTTTTCTTCTCTTCTTCCACACACAGTATATCCATGTCCCCAGAATTCAGTTCAGCCCCATGTTCTTCCTGCCTCATAGAATAGATGATTCTTCTAGCTTTTTGGATACTTTACTAGTATATTTTTATGATCTGTAAATTGTGGTACAAAGGAGGTACCATTTAACAGGACAGTTTGTGAATACCATGCATCTTGATCAGTGTCAACTCCTTCAAGATTCTCACCCCCACTTTGACCCACCCCTTCCCTTAGTTTTCTTAGTTTTGTAGTATATACAATGAATTTGTGACTGCATCCTCCTCCTTTTCCCCCCTTCTTTCCTCCATTCCTTCCCACTTGGCCTCAACCCCACATCTCCTGTTGGACATACAAATTTCTTGGTATTGATTGTGTTGGGCTGCCACCCTAAGGGAACTGACTTTAATTCTTACTTTCACTACCGAGTCTCCTAACACCTCTACACTAGGATGTGTCATGTGCTACATTCATGGGTGAAATTGTGGAAAAGATCAGACTTGTTGAATCTGGAAGTAACAAAGAAATAAGTGCCTTTAAGCTTACTTCTCCTTTCTATTTGGATTGAATAGATGGCATGTGCTCATTTTGGAAGAGAAATACATGAGAAAGTAGAAAAAGAGGTAAGAAGTGAAAACAAGTAGCCAGAAAGAGAGTAAGAAAAGAAATAACAGAGTGAAATAAATTTTATCCAGTCCATGTTATTTGTCTCATGAACTCAGTAGGTATTGTTATTTCCTACAAGATATTTGGTTAGGGAAAGGGAGGAGACTAAATAGTGGGAATGTCCACAAATAAGCTTCTTGTTGAACATACCTACAAAAATAATAAAGACATTGACAAGGTTATAAGCATAATGTAGGGAGTATGATCGATTCTCATAATCTCGCCATATTAGTCAGAATATTTTTATGTTATGCTATAGTGACAAACATTACAAATATGCTGTCACCAAACTTGACTTCACTGAAGGTCAAGTGAACTCAAAAACTTTCTTCTGTATGGTAACTCTACTACATCATCTCTAACATACAACCTCTTTGGTTCAGGGAAAGGGAGAAGGAAGGCTCTTTTAAGTCTATGTTCTGTGTATTTCTTCATTTTCTTTATTCCCTTATTCTTTCCACAACAGTACCTCTAGTCTCTCCAATGTTAACATCCCATGACCTTTTATCTTCTTCAGTGTTGTCCTGACAAATTGGAAAATGTTGGGAATAAACTTGATGTTCTAGGCTACATAGTAGGACCAAGTTTTCCCCCAAATTATCCTTATATTTTGTGCATATAAGCTCCATGTCTATAAAAATTCTGCTGCTACCATTATCAGGAATTATCAGAGGATCACAGACATTTTAACAAAGAAAAGTTATAAAGCCATTCCCACGGTACCAATACAAATTCCTCATTCCTTCTCTAAACTTAAAATTCATTCAAAAATACAAGATTATAAAAAGAAATAAAAACAAGTAAGCCTACTTTGTTGACACATTGTGGCTGGGATGACGTACATACAATGAGCTATATTTGGCAGAAATGTTCATTCACTTATGACTCCAGTCATTGCTCCTGGATATATTCAGTCCTTTCTTTTTCTTTTACTTCCTAATGTTCAGTCCTGGATTCAACTGGTATTTCTATCAGAGAATAGTATCTTTACTCTTCAAAGCCTTCTTTCTGGAATATCTCTGTTTGAACATATCCTTAGGCTCCACTTGTTCTAGGTCAATACTTAGAAACAATCTATACCCCTAACCCTTTTTAGAGTAACCCAAGATGGAATTAGGTATATATGAAGTATCTATCAATAAAAACCTTTTAAAGTGAACAAAATGGAGTATTGAATCAAAAGGACTTTTTGTACTGAAGATGGCTTGTGTTGACTCTTAAGGGCTGGTTGTTAGGTTCAATTTTTTTTTTCATTCATGGGATGTGAACTCTGTGCCTGGGCACTGTCCCTCAGCTCTGTAGAAATGCTCCCACTTGAGCCACAGGGCCGCTTCCGGTTTTCTGGTTGAGATAGGATCTCATGGACTTTCCTGCCCAGGCTGGCTTTGAACAGCAACCCTTAGATCTCAGCTTCCTGAGTAGCTAGGATTACAGGCGTGAGCCACCGGTGCCCAGCTGTTAGGTTCACTTTTAATGCAGAAATCGTGCAATTTGGCAAAAAGAGCCATTATAAAAAATAAAGCTATCTAAACTTACAATTATATAAACGATATTAAAATAAAGGAAATATGAACAAAAAAGTCACCATTCCTAATTACTAGACTTGTACTTGTTGCTGTTTTCTTAGGCTTATCTATATCTAGTCATCTGTATGATGGGAATCCTATATAATGATACATTACATTACTGATTTTTCTCTACTCTTCATTCAGTTCTATCAGCCATGATGAATACTTATACTAAGAAGATCAGCAAATGTTATAGATGAGAGCCCCCTCATAAAGCTATCTGCTAAACACTGACACTAACTGCAAAAGGTCGCCGTGTTTTCCACATGTAGTCAATGCAGGTAAGTATTTGAGGCAGAAGGAATATTCATAAGTACATCCGCTATTCTCAACTATTTTAAACCAGGACCCTAAATGTATCCTGAATGTATAGCTGCAAAATTGGTTCTTGTTTTCTTAAGCAAAATGGCTTATTCCAAAATTTCTGATATACCATCCAGAGTAAGTTAATGTGGGCACTGAGGCTCATTTGAAGGGGCTTTAATCTGAGTTACCAGGAAATCTTACCTGCAATCTTGTGAGAATAATAATCAACAAAGAATCATGTAGCCCCAGAAGAACTGTAATAACATTGGACTCACAAATGGAAGAAACTGCCCAAGAATGAATATAAGCTAAGAGCATAGAACCAAGAATGGTGAAATCAAAACTAGGTTCTAGACTAAGCCTTGTCTGAAAAAAAATTCTAATCTTAGACTTTATGCAAGTTCCCTTTGCCTCCACTAAGACTGATCCACTTATACAAACTAATTCCTTTGCTATATATGGTGTGAGATTTGTATCTTCAGATGAGATCATTGCAAGAAGAAAGTAAATACTCCTGACTTCTTTTCTCATGGCTTTGTGTTTCTGTGTGCCTAACGCTCAAGAAGCAGCTTCTGAAGTTTTTTTTTATTACCCACCTTTGTAACTATAAGCTAACTAACTCACCCTGTAAGTAAATAGGAGCAAGCAAAAGTGCTTAATACAAAATTTGTTTAATTGACTTTGTTTGTAAGTCAAGGAGGAATTACTCAAGTAGTGGAACAAATTCCTCTTCTTTTCTTTGTCCAAGAAAACAGCTTGAATTCATCTGTTGTTAATGTCTAAGGGGACAAGAAATGAGCCAATGTGACTTGTGAATCCAACAGTCCAGCCTCTCATCTAGAGTAGGTTCTAGTCTTCCTCTGAAATAGAGTAAAACTTAGCCTTGGTCTTCTAGCATGAACAAACACTAAGAAAATTCCTGTGAAGTTTCCTCCATAAGTAAAAAGTATGCTCTATGTTTTCAGGATATCAAATATCCTGCTTAAAATGTGCAGCCAAGATGCCTTAAAAGATCTATGCATGTGATACCGTATCCATGAAATAGTTATTTAACCATTTAACTGGACTTCTCACTGTCTGCCCAAAAACTGGGGCTGTGTATATCAATGAAAGTGTGGCAAGAGACTGTCACACTGTCACAGAATGACTTAATCCCCTGTGTGACTTAGAGGGAGACAGCTTTGGAAGCTAACAAGTCTACATGAGCAATCCTATTGAAGAAAAAAGAAATTACCCATGGAATTGTAATTATGACATGGGCTTGCTTCTTATCTATTCCCTAATTTCTTTTCTTCACATCACTGTGCATTATGCAATCTACTCTGCTTGTTTGTTTGTTTTATTTTTATGCTATTAATTTCCTTTTCATTTCCTAGAATGAAAACTCTAGGAGGGCATAGATTTTTCTCCATTGCTGCTCACTGCTGTTTATACCTAAAACAGAGCTTGATCACAACATATATTCAACAAAAACTTGAACAAATGGCTTTTAGGCTTGCCTCATGTGTCAATAAGTTCAGAAATCATAATTTAAAACTGGCTGGCAGAAAAATAGGTTCTTTTCTAAATCAAATTAAAGAAAAGATCTTGTGCTGTGCTTTAATAGCCTTCCTACAATGCCCATGACTCGCTTTACATTCTGCCCTTTCTTTCTGGAAAATTTAGGTAACTCTGAAACACTGAACATGTCAAAAGCTTGTAAGTAGCTCAGAAAAAGCAACAGCTGTAAAATATAAGGCTAAAGACTCAATACAGGAGCTCAGTATGGATGGTTTTTCATAAAATTAGGCAGTAGTGTCAATTGTCCTTTTTTTTAAATTAAGCAACCAAACTAATTCTTTTTAATTTTTAATCTTGAGCCTATTACAACTATGCATTAATCCACTCCCCATATTTCTATTGTTTCCATAAAATTTCATATATTTATTAACCAATCATTTCCAAACAAAAGTACCCTTTGTGACACGTTAAATTTGCCTCTCAAGGGAAACTTTTTAAAAATAAAAATAGGCACACTCCACAAATCCAAACTAACTGCTATTTACTTAAACCGGTAAAACAACCTTTCCCTCTCCCTTAATACCTTAACAGTAGATGAGCCTTTTTGTGTGTGGAAATTTCCCCTTCACGCTAAATTC
The DNA here is from genome assembly GCF_024711535.1 of Dipodomys merriami. Lineage (NCBI taxonomy): Eukaryota > Metazoa > Chordata > Mammalia > Rodentia > Heteromyidae > Dipodomys > Dipodomys merriami. The sequence continues at coordinate 22,643,728 of NW_027203493.1, read as the reverse complement.
TATTTTGCAGCTTCTCCCACTTCCAATCTTTAAAAAGAAACCCTGTGCCTTTAATAACAGAGACCTGGTGAGAGGTTTCTTTCCAAACTTGTTCCCAGACTTCCAAGAGAGGAAAACAGCTGTAACTTGAGAGCCCAGAGATCCTCAGGATATCTTTAGCCAAAGCAAAAGCTCCATATTCCCTCCCTCCCAGTCCAGGGGTTGAAACCGTATCAGAAAGCAAGCAAAAGCGCCTTGCTCTTTTTGCCACAAGCTCCATCTCCTAGGAGCAAGAGGGAACTCCCAAAAGTGTACGAGAGAGACAACCATCTGCCAGATTCCTGGATGAGTGAGCCCCCCCTCCTGGCCCCTCCGAGCTGAGACGGACTGAGAGAGAGCCAGGCAGTTCCAGCCCCAGAGCAAAGGGCCAAAGGCAGAGACAGCTGCTGCGAGGTGCATCCTCCTGCTTTGCTGCGGGGCTGTGCTACCCAGGCTCTGTTGCACAGAGCCCCATGAAGTCTGCTGGGGAGCAGGGACCCGGGTGCAGCCAGCCACTTGGGACTGAGGAGGACTCTGTTTGGGAAAGGAGGTATTGAAGCCTGAAGGGACTTGTTTTGCTTGTTCCTGGCCGGAAAAAAAAAAAAAGTCTTCTCTTGGAGAGGGAGAGTCTCTCTGGTCATCCTGAATTTCCAGAATGATGTTTCTAAAGTTGCTCTGGATAGCTTTCTTCTGCTACCTGTGTCAGGGTTATTTTGATGGCCCTCTCTACCCAGAAATGTCCAATGGGACGCTACACCATTACTTCGTTCCCGATGGGGACTACGAGGAGAATGACGACCCGGAGAAGTGCCAGCTGCTCTTCAGGGTGAGTGACCGCCGGCGCTGCTCGCAGGGGGAAGGAGGCCAGGACAGCAGCTTGCTGAGTCTCACCCTCCGAGAGGAGTTCACCGTGCTGGGTCGCCAGGTGGAGGATGCTGGGCGGGTCCTGGAGGGCATCAGCAAGAGCATCTCCTACGACCTGGATGGGGAAGAGAGCTATGGCAAGTACCTGCGGCGGGAGTCCCACCAGATTGGAGATGCCTACTCCAACTCTGACAAGTCCCTCACTGAGCTGGAAAGCAAGTTCAAGCAGGGCCAGGAGCAGGACAGTCGGCAGGAAAACAGGCTCAATGAGGATTTCTTGGGGATGCTGGTCCACACCAGATCGCTGCTGAAGGAAACACTAGACATCTCTACTGGGCTCAGAGACAAATACGAGCTGCTGGCCCTTACCATCAGGAGCCATGGGACCAGGCTAGGACGGCTGAAGAACGACTATCTGAAAGTATAATTCCCAAGGCACCGATGGGAGGCAGAAGGAACCAAATCAGTCTCCTGTTGCAAAAAGTGAAGGACAGAGAACGGGGCTAAGTTTTCCCTTCGACCAAACCTCCACCCCCTTTTTTTAAATGTCCAGATTTGCACTTTGAGAATGAAATCTGAGGTTATCTTGGGAAAAAAGGAAAGAAAAGAAAAAGTTGAGGGTCTGAGTGGTACTGATTTGTGTTTTCGTTTTGTACAATATGTACGAGGTTGTTATGACTTGAGCACTCGGAAAGAGTAGTTATCAAGGCACGCCTCCTGTCTTCCCTGGGAGGTTTGATGGTCTGCAGAGGTAACTTGTTTCAGTCACGACTCACAGGATGCATTTTTTAGGTAGACACTGATTCAAGTTTCTCCTCCTGCAGATTATGTGGAAATACCCCTAGAGCATGATGTACAACTCCATTCCACTCTTAAGAAGTCTTCTCTCTTGGGTTATAAAAGCTCAAGTGTCTGATTTTCAGCTGAGGTCCCAGGTCTTGTTCTGCTTGCGTGACAGCCCATTGCAAGTTGCTTGTTTTCTCATTTTCTTTCTTATTTATTAACCATGATCGGTGAGTTGCTTTTGCTTTTTGTACAAAGTATTGTCAAATCATTCATTGCAGGGAAATTTGCAGGATAGGTTCTCCGGGGTTTGTCTTAGCTACAGTGGCTGCATATATGAAATCTAAGCTCTTGTGGTGGCTACCAACTCTTGTGGATATGTTCACTTGTTATGTCTCATGTTGCATGTCTAGTGCCTTGTCATCTGTCAGTTACAAGGGAGCAGATTTTTGAAAACACCCCCTCAAATGCCTATGATTTAGGTTTCATAGTATTATTGCTTGGGGGGGGGTTGCTTCTTTATTGCTTATTAAAAATGTGTACTTCAAGGAGGTAATTCTTATTTTAATAACTCCTTAACTAAGCTTTATTATTCAGCCAATAAATATGTTTCCATGTAACACTGGTTTATTTCCTAATTTATGTCTTTAACTTTCATATTTCCAAATGGGGCCAATGTAATGAGAGAGGAGGATGGGGTTTCAGCCAGTTTATCTACAGCATATGCTAAAGAAGGCAGGACGAGAGTTATGTGGTTTGCCTTCCTTGCACTCACCTTTTCACAAGAAAAAAATACAAAAAAAAAAGAGATATCCTGTGTCAAAACTTTAAGTGTGATCTCTACTTGGTCTCTTTAGTACTCTATATTTCTCCAGTTTTTTTCCATAGACTCAACTGGAAAATAGATGACAAAGTTTATACCTTGTATGACCTCAAAGACACATCCATGTTCTTTAATTAATGGCATCAAGGGTAGAAATGCACTTTCTTTCATGTCTTACCCTGGCCTGTCCTCATTGTCACCTAAAAGAAGCTTTCCTTTCACACAGTCACACTCACACAAACAGGCTTACATGCATACACACACACACATATACACACACACACATACACACATATACACACTGGAAAATACATGTTCATAATCCTCTGTTCAGTGAAGAGCAAGTTTTGTTTCCTATATGTGAGGAAATCAGTTTTCTATTTCTACAAAGTGTCAAATACAATAGGGGAAACTGAGGTCCAGAAAGGCTAAAGGTCATCCTCAACCCTAGATCTTTTAGCTTTAACTATAGGACTTAACCACACTAACTCTTTTCAAGGATACAGAGATACGTGTAGCAAGAGGCCTGAACCTGTCCATGCTATTTTATTGCTTATGACCTTCCCCCAAAGTAACCTATAGAACAATAATTAAAATCAACATTTATTTTTTATTACTCAGGACCCAGAATAGCTGCCTTATAGATTTTTGTAGAAGAAAGATTTGAAGACCATGCAGTTTTCATTCTTTATTCTGAAAAAAAATGAGGACGTAATAAGAGCAGAGGCAAAAAAAAGGAATATTTTATACTCAAATAGTTGTAGTTTGGAAAAAACAAGTCCTCTTATCTCAAAAATTCTATAGTATTCAGTGTAAATCACTTAAACATAATCCATAGACAGATCAAATGCCAGCTGCTTGAATTTTGCCAGTGGTAATACGTTATTATTGGACATGTGATATGATTGAAGAACTAATATCTTCATGCATGTTAATTTCAGTCTGCTGGTGATGATTGCTTAGAGTATTATGTTAAGAAGAACTCAGAAGGCCCAGAAATAAAGAGTGCTGTCCCCAATTAGAAAACTCTCCATGAGCTGGAAAGGGAGTGGAGATACATCTGCTATAAATTTGAAAACCCTGAAATAGATTCTGTATGAGGTTCTTTCCAGAGTTAACATTCTATGATTCCTACAACCAGAACAAAATTATCTGACATTGAATCACTTCATCCAAGGGGGAAGGTACAGACAGTGATCCCATAGATGCTCATGGAAATGACCTAAAATAGCAAGTGGGAATTCCTGGGTTGGGATAGGGACAAGGAGCTCTGCTGGCCCACCATCCCAGAAGCTGGCATCAAAGGACTTTCTAACCTTCTCGAGGTAAAGAGCCAGCTTCACCCAGACCTTCCTTCTCATTCCCCCAATTATTCCACTAGATTTTGCTACTAACACAGACAAAAATTCTTCTTTAAATTAAAGTTTTTTTAAATTCTTCTTTCTCAGACAATGAAATATTTTAAGTATCTGGAGAAAACCACATACTATCCTCCCTGAGAAGTATACTTATAAATATATCCATATAATTTCCTAACTTTATTATAATTGTGGTTGTTCATATAAACTATACCAAGCACTGTGGTAAATATGTGACATTACAAAGCCTTGGAATTTCATCTACAGACCAGAAGTTTTTTTTCAATTATTTAATTTTATTGTCAAGGTGATATACAGAGGGGTTACAATCACATACATAAAGTAATGAGTACATTTCTTGTTGAACATTGTTACCCCCTCCCTTGTTTTCTCCCAAATGAACCAGAAGTTTTAAAAAGCCTTTTTGAGTTTTATTTGAAGTCAAAAGCAATTGTCATTGTTGTTACTATTTCATGAAAACAACAACAAAGCAGTTAATTTTTTGGAGAAGTTAACATTATTAAGTAAGCCAAATGCTAAGAATTGAATTACTATTGCTAAAAAGTAGAATATTAATGAAATTATGTTTCCTTCAAGAGCTATTTGCGTGGTTACAGTTCTATAGATTTCAGTGTGTGCTCCTCTGGTTGCATCACTTATGGGCCAAGAACATCATGGTAAACTGGGTATGGTGGAGCAGAGCACCTCACTTCATGACCACAGAGGAGTGGAGGGGAGGAGAGGGGATGGAAATAGACAGACAGACAGACAAACACACAGACAAGAAGAAGATATATTCCCCAAGGGCAGGATTCCATGTCCTAAATGTTCATCACCAACTAATAGCTCATCAAATTGGGAGCCAAATGATAGAGATTAATTCATGAATGAAGTCAGAGCCCAGTTGCTTCCCAAATGCCACTGTTGAATATTCCTTAGGGATCAAGCCTTTAACATGAGTCTTAAAAAGGCATTTGATATCCAAACCATAGCAGGAAGTAATATATTGTATGAAAAGAATAATACATTCACCTTGATTAGAATCGTATTTGAGATAAACTACTATGTTCATTGTTATTATTACTGATCTAATTGTTTATATAAAGGAGGGGCAGAAATACTAGGTATTTTTCTCAAGAATAAAGCCATGTGATCATTTATATGGTTCACATTTCATTCACCATTATCTAGAGAAATACATGCTTAATAAATGAGTACTGTGAACGTTTCACTGAAGCCTCTAGTATGATTCCTATAGTTGGCATTCCACTCAAGGCTAAATGCACAGCCAGTGATGTCACAGATTCTCATGGAAATGACCCAAGATGGCTAGTGGGAATTTCCAGGTAGAAAGAGGGAGAGAGGAGGGAACTGTCCTATACCTCCACACATCACTCTAGATTTACAGTTCAGACACCTATTATTATCTGACAATCAGAGATGGTTAACTCTTCTATATAATAATGTAATGCCACGTTTTGTGGGATGCATTGCTCAATACTGCAAATTCTCATCACGGTTGATGCGCATAGTATCAGATAACTATTTTGTAGGATTATAGGTATCTTTATATCTGTGATCTTTTGAAGAGAGATATCAGGCTAGGTTCAAACCAGGCCCACAGAAACTGTCAGAAGCCATCAGAAGCTAGCAGGTACATTATGCATGGCAGCACCAAGAGGCTGTCCAACAGTTCTCACACTTGGCATTGCATTGTAAACTTTTGTTTTCAACCCTGGTAAAGAAACAAGCTCATAACATGTAACAGAAGATGTGAAACTTATAGATTATGAACAATTTTAATAAATTATAAATATATCCTTGAAAATCACTAACATAGAATTATCCTAAAGGACAATGTGATCAAATTTCATTGAGACATTTTTCAAAGGCTTATTATCAAAATCTTCTTTATATAGAATATTACTTGGGTAGTAAATAGAAATGCTAATTGTGTGTTGCAAGTATTTTAACATAAAAACAAAAACAATTAAAAGCATAAGAGGTCTTGGCTACTTTAGTTTTTTCATTCTCTTGGATTCAGTATAAATGGAGAACAAGCCATTTTGACTCTAGTTAACATTTACTTTGGTGGCTTGCATATTTTACCCACACCTTTCTTTCTTGATTTTCTATGAAAAACAGAAGGTATTTTGTATGTCAACAGCTTGCTATTTATGGAAAGGAACCTGAAAGCTATGATTAAGGAGGTAATGATCTGGTGTTGGCAGTAACAGTTTGCATTTTCCAGTTGTGAAAGATTTCTGCTGCAAGCAGTTAAGGAAGTATTTTTGTGAATGTCTTGTCTCTCTTTGAACTTTGCCCAGCTCTCATCCAAAGACCAGGCAACAGGAGTGTTTCACTAGATTTTCAAAAATGTATGGGTTTTTTTGGAAACCACTCTGGGTCAGCCACAGACATTTCCCACAAGATTCTACAACAGATTAAATCATGAGGAACAGAAAACCTGATGTGATTGCTTTGCTCTGAATTGTAGTTTTGTCTAGCTAGCTATCAAGTGCCATTTTTACTTTGTCCTAGTTTCCTTCTCTCTTTTGCCTCTGCCAAGCTCTCTCTCTCTCTCTCTCTCTCTCTCTCTCTCTCTCTCTCTCTCTCTCTCTCTCTCTCTCTCTCTCTGCAGTCTATATTCACTATGAGGAGTGTGAAAAGTACAAAGAGATCTCAATTCACCCGCTTCAGTGAGAAGTCCAAGAAAATTATACAATCTTGATTTTTTTTTTGAACCTTGATCTCCTCCACCACTGAGTGGGCACATTTTAGTAGGGTTCTTGTGAAAATTAGATAAACCACATTATGGAAAGCTGTTATAATAATGCTGGGAGGAAAAGAAAAGTAACGCCACTCATCAAGAAGCTCATCTTCTTGTCAGAAGAAGGGAACACTTCATTGGTTCTTCAACTGTTAAGAAAAAGTATTTACAATAAACTATAGACTATATGTGTGTGGTTGTGTGTGTGTGTGTGTGTGTGTGTATTTCCTATGAAAATTCTTACACTGGTGTTTATACTATAGATATTTCTTCCTACTGCAGCCAGGAGACTGAGTGTTGCAGCAGGAAATAAAGAGTGCAGGATTGCTTGCCCTCTATTTCCAAATGCTAATGGTGACTTTGAAGCATGCCTTGAGCATGGTGACACACATGAAAGAAACTAAAGTATTTCCATATATGCATTTACTGTGAGACAACACCTCCAACCTCGCAATAAAACTACCAAAAACAGAGAATTAGGCTATCCATTTCTAGTACTTATTGTGCACTGGCTATATATTAACTAGGTCTTGTTCATCATGGAGAAATTGGGATTTTAGGACCATAAAACTAGAGACTCAGCCTCATTTCTGGTGACAGTTGTTAAGTGCTCTCATTGGGGAAAGCAATAAGATAACCCCAGCCGGTCACTGTGGCTGACTCCATAGTCTTCAGGATATGAATTTTCCATGGTTGATTGAACTCATTCAGGCTGTGCTTCAGCTCTGATGTAAATAGTCCTCACTGACAGTACCTGAGCACATTTACATGTGCTCTTGGTAATTCTCCAACTTGCCTGCTTCTTATTCTATATAGCCTTCTCTAAATTTCAAGCGCAGAGGTCCTATCTTAGTTGAATGAGGAGTGAGTTTAGAGCATATAGCCTCTCTGACATAACATGTGCCCAAGATATATTTGAATCTGCACCTCTTTAATGCAAAAGCAGACAATCTGCCCTAAGATATTCATACAACGATGATGATGATGATGATGATGATGATGATGATGATGATGATGATGAAGAACAGAGAGGCAAGTCTCTTCTCTAAATTAACGATGCTTTGGTTATTTAAACAACTTCTAAAATAGAACAATTTTTTAACTGTTGGCTCAAACAAAATCCCATTCAGGCTTAGAAATTGGCAAGGGCCATATTAATGATAAATGCTTATCCCATCATCACATTTTCCATAGATCATCTAATTTCCAAGAGTTTTGCCATGAAAAATAATTGCAGTGAAAACTCTGAACAGACAGTTCACATTAATGACATAATATTAATCGGATGTGAGGGTTTGCAGGCCTTTGCCACTTCCTCTGAAAAACCTGACATTAACAAAACATTTCAATCATTATTAAAAGACTATTTTTCAAAGGACGTATTAACTGATTTCTCTCGAGTCAATATTCACTGAGTTCCTAGTATGTGCAGTTTTTGTACTAGACTGAGAGAATAATGTTTTAAGAACCACAAAAGGTAACATTGTATACTATCTAATATGTTGAGGGAGCACTATTATAAGCATTTCATATATACTGAACACAGGTGTTCTGTGTGACAAGTTTTTGTTTTGTTTTTCAAAAGTTCCTCACAATGTATTCACCTACCTACCTAGAATGTCACCAGGTACCTAAGACTGCCTTTTTTTTTAACCATCCCTGATCTGCAGCTGTGCCACATTTGCAGTCCTAGCTATTAGCCTCTACTGATCTTCTCTACTCTGCAAACGTAATTCTGGAAGGACTGGAACATCTGCCAATCATGAGTGCCAGAGCATGGAGAGGTTAGCTTCAGTGATCCCAAGGGATAATTAAAACAAACTTTGAATTAAACTGAGGAGATAAGAGTGAATGCTTAAGAATCTCTAATTTCCTGAACTGAGCCAACCAACCTGAGACTGAAAGTTAAAATTTCAACATTATGTTAACCTCTGACATTCTCAGACATAATAAAACCATCCTTGCAATTGTTTCCCTAAGTAGAGATTTGGGCCCTGATAACTACTTACGCTAAGAACATGAGAGCTAGAAATAACTATAACAAACACAGATGCTGAGACATAAATAGGTGAAGAAATTTATTCTAGCATATAAATGAAATCAAAAGCCAGAGAGTGGATAAAACTACCTGATTCTCCCTCTGACATTAAACAGCCCATCAAGGAATTATGAGTTCATGCTCAAATTGATCAAATGGTGAGAGAGTTTACCTTAGGCACGCACATCCATTCAGCAAGGAATTCAAACCATAAGAAATTATTTTACATTTTATTATAAATTTAATTAACATAGAAATACATGAAAGTTGCACATATTCATGGGGTATTGCATGCTATTTGTTACATGTACATGTATGCATTGTATAGTACTCAAATTGGGTAAAATACACCTATATGTCCTCAAGTATCCCATTTCTTTATGGCAAAAACAATTTGAATCTGCATCTTTCCTATAGTTTCCTACAGTCATTCTGCTATGCAATAGCACACCAGAACTTCTAACTCCTGTGTACCTCTGACATAGGGCCCATTGCTCAACCTTTTCCCTTCCTTTCTCTCTTCTACTTTCTCAGTCTGGTAAGCACCAATCTACTCTCAACTTTCCTATCAGTCACTTAGATTCTACCTAGAAGTGAGATCATGTGGCACTTGTCTTTCTGTGCCTGGCTTATTTTTACTTTAAAGATTATCAATTCCGGGGCTTGCCTTGCATGCATGAGGCCCTGGGTTCGATTCCTCAGCACCACATAAGCAAAAAGAAAAAAGCTGGAAGTGGTGCTGTGGCTCAAGTGGTAGAGCGCTAGCCTTGAGCTGAAGAGCTGAGGGACAGCGCCCAGGCCCAGAGTTCAGGCCCCACGACCAGACCCCCCCCCCAAAAAAAAGATAATCAATTCCTTCTCAGTTGTGGGAAATGACAGGATCTCATTCTTTTCTGTGGCTGACTAGTATTCCATGATATACATGTACCACATTTTCTTCACCCATTCATTCATTGATGGACACTTGGATTCCTTTTCAATTTCTTGGATATTGTGAATAGTGGCACATCAGAAGTCAGATGTCTGTCTGACATACTTACTTCTTTTCCTTTGGATATATAACCAGTAGTGAGATGAATATGATTGCTTTGGACATTTTAAAAATATTGCTCCTTACAACCCACAATTGTAAGATGTCTTTCTAATTGTCTCTGTCTGGGACATTTTTATTTCTTTTTTTACTTCCCTTAATTGTGAACTAAAATCCTTTTTCATGTAACTTTCACCACTCAAAGGCCTACAGCCTTACTTTTCCCTTTCCCATATCAAATCAAATATCTGATAGCTCCCTTGGCCATATTCCGTACCTTTTGTTCCTCCAAGCTTTGCATGTGTGCACAACAATAACCCAGATCTCCCAGCTCTGATTTATTGCCAGAAAGAAAAGATGTGCCGTCTTTAAAAGCGCAAGCTTTGCAGATAGACAAACCCTTGGGATAAAAGGGTTTGATCATATGTTGGATTCCTTTCATGGAATCCAATATTCATGGTGCATACACACACTTTGTAAAGTTCTTGTCATAGATCAATAAATGAACCCCTACTTGTGTGCTTTGTCTGAATTCCACACTGAGTTTCCTAAAATGAAGAACTAACCCAGGGGAGATCTTGTGGGGAAGAATGTCAGAGAAAGATTCTCATGAGACCCCAAAGCTATCAGGCTAAAGAGTTTCTGGTGTGGGCCACCCTCAGCCCTTTGGGTCACCTAATGAGAATATGCTTCAGGTTCACTCCTCCTCAGTATGAGAGAAGGGCAAAGACAAGAGTCATACACACACACACAAACATGCACACACATATCCTTTTCAACTTACTCTGGATATTCTCATAAAGGTTTGACTCCATGAAAACTTGAAAGTACAAACTTATAGGTTATTTGGGGAATGAGAGAAAGTGTATTTATATCATTTTTTTCCTTCTTACGCTACAAAAATAGCTGAACAGACTTTCCTAACTCATTCCCAAACATTTCATGTTTGAGCTGAGCTCAGCCCTGGAAGTTCTCACTCTCCAGAGGGTGGCCTGAGAAAGTCATTAAAGCCAAATGAAAGTGCAGGAATGGAAGTGCAGAATGAAGATGGAAAATCAATCAGCTTTTCCTACCAGGTAATCCATCTTTCAATAACAGGAAGATGAAACCAAGAAAATCATCTCAAGGATAACATCCTTTAAATCATTTCAAGTTTAGCTTCTACTCTTTTTTCCCTCTCTCTCTTCTCTATAGAAAGGGAGAAAAATGACACGAAAAAATTTTCTAGCAATCACTTTTCAGAAGCAGTTCTTTTCTATCTTTTTGGTCAGTTGTGGGGCTTGAACTCAGGGCCTGGGTACTGTCCCTGAGCCTCTTTGTGCTCAGTGCTAGTATTCTACTACTTGAGCCACAGCTCCACATCTATCAATCACTTTTCAGTAAAACCTTTTCAAAGAGTAAAATACATGCATATTAGGAATTGAGCATGATATGAAAAGGGGTAGAAACTGGGGCTCCTGTCTGCATCCTTTAGTACATAAGACAAGTGCCCACAATGGGTAATTACCTAACCCCGTGGTGCTGAGGCTGAGAAACTGTACTAGAATATACACTATGTTAGAAAGTAGTGTCACAAGAGGGAGATTGTATTTAGACAGAGGATACTTAATATCTGTCAGGATGAGATTTCTTTTCAAAGAAATATTGTATTATTGGAGTATAGCAATATCTTCATACAAGTTCATACATTTTAGACACATATAATGTCCCCATACCTGGTTAAAAACAACCAACCCTGAAGCCCCAACCTTGCTTCAAAAAACAAAAGGCTAGATTTCTGATCTTCCCATTGATTAGGGGTTCCCTCTACAACGTGTGTAAGACAATTAAAGGGATACTCATCATCAACTTAATCAAACTCTCTGGCATGCTGGAGACAAAGCATCTGGTTGATTGATGTTTTCATTTTTTTCTCTCCGTGGTGTTAAGATGGAGGAAACATAATCATCTCTGGATGTTTACTAGTTACCAGCTGATCACAGGGTAGTTTCAACAGGTCCCAAAAGAAAAACTTACAGGCACATATCTTCAACCTAAATTTGAATGCTAAATTAAAAATGACAAACCTGAGTGTCTGCTTCATTTCTGTCTCCTTATGAATGTTCAAGTTCAAATATCCCATCTTAGCTACTTAAGTGCCTGGGAGGTGGTGGGCATGCCATCCTCCCTAAGCCAATGTGGTCTTGCTGTAGATCAGGTCTCCTTTTACATCTGTTCACAAACCTATGTACTTCTACCAGGATTCATCTACTCAGATGGACAGCATTAGATTTTTATTTCTTAACTTCATCTGTCGAGAAGGCTGACAAAAACCTTGGTTGCCCTTTTTTCCATTCCATATTCTACCCAGCTTAAGACCAGCTGATCTCACCAGTCTAACGGCTTTTCTGGAGCTCTTGTTCATGGTGATATAGTTCCAGACTATTTGTAAAGATTAGCTTACAGGATTAGGTTAAGAAGAACCATGAGGCCTTTCCAGATGATAATGGGAAAGAGTTCTGTGATCCATTAACAGTATCTTTCATAATCATTATATGAAGAGCAGTATTATGTAAACCAATTGTTTTCTTTCTTTATCCTCTCCTGACACGTATTTACACGATATACATTAACCTGATATCATTTCCTAACATATATTTTTACATCAATGCTAGACTCGAGCATAACAGTATCGAAAAACATAGACATTAGCTCTGCTTGCGTCAAAACTTAAAGTCTTCTGAAAAGGGTTATTTATTAAGCAGATACTCAGTCATCCTGAAATAAGTGTGTTGTTTGTTGTTCCACTCGTGAAGATAGGACATCTACATTTCTTCCCCTGGATCCTAAACGGCCTGTGATTTACCTTGACCAAGAGAGTGCTGTGGGGAATAACACTGGGTCAGGTTTCAACCAACACAGTAAAAGTAGAAGGCCTGCCATTTCCACTGCTATCCCCACATACTGGCAGAAGCTTGAGTTGTGAGCAGCGTTAAGTGGGACTACTGATGGAAGGGGTCATATTCAGAGACCCCTGGAAGGCAGAGGCCTTTCATGTTGAACATGCTAGAGCCAACATGGTCCCCAACTGCTACCACATGTGACGTGACCTAAGTCTTCACAGTGCAAAGCAGGAGAATCACCCGGAAGAACTAAGCCAACCCAAAGAATGGTAGAAGTCTGAATTGCTGTAATAAACCACAAACTACTTTGGGGGAGAGTCTGTTGAATAATCATTAGGTCATAGAAAGATCCTTAAATCATCAGCCTCATTCCCCTTTCTATCCCATTGTCCTATTTCATGCTATGTATAGCTCAAATTACTATCTGAAAATTCTGTTTACTTAAATTCTGTCTGTTTTTCCCTAATAGAACTGCCAGAGCAGGGACCTTATTATATTGTTTCCTGCCTACAATGTTGTTTGGCAGAAAACAGATACTCAATAAATATTCACAGAGTAAGTGAAGAGATAGGTCGATCAGATATAATTGATGCGGTAAGGGAAAAATAGATGCTGCTATGCAGTTTTGCCTATGAGTGAGGATTAGATTTGTTGAGGGAGATCAGAGAAGGGAATGCTTGTTTGAACAAAATCTGTGTTACATCTGGATGAATGTTAGGAAATGCTTTCTTTCTAGATTCTGGTCTATTGACCATTTATCTCCATTTCTCTTACCATTTATCTGTCCATTTGTCTCTCTATCTCCTGTCTCTCTGTCTCTGTCTCTGTCTGTCTCTCCCTCTCCCTCTCCTTCTCCCTCTTTCTGTCCCCTCTCTCTCTCTCTTTCTTTCACTTTCCCTCTCTCTGTGTCCCTCTCCCTCCCTCTCCCTCTCTCTCCCTCTCTCTCTCTCTGTGTCTCCCTCTCTCTCTCTCTGTCTCTCTCTTCTCTGGCAGCACTGCAGTTTGAACTCAAGGCCTGGCACTTGTCAGCCAGGTAGTCTAACACTTGAACCATCCCTCCAATTCCTTTTAAAGACTTATTTATTTTTCAGACAAGGTTTTGACATTCTTTCCACTGGGGACAGTCTTAGATTACAATCCTCCTATGCAGGCAGCTGGTATTACAGATGTGTCCTACCACACCCAGAGTGTTGGCTGAGATGAGATCTTGCCAATTCTTTTGCCTAGGCTGGAAAGGAGCCATGTTTGTCCTGATCTCTGCCTTTCGAGTTGCTGAGGTTACACCACCACCACACCCAGTATCAATTGGCCATTATTTTACAACTGATACTGTCACTTCAAACCTCCTGTGATAGCAGAGTACAATTCTGTAGTGAAGACTGGAGTGTAACTCAGTGGTAGAGCACTTATCTCATATGCAAGAGGCCTTGAGTTTAATCCCCATTACCATAGAATATTTGTAGAATAATTTGCTGAGGAACAAGCTACACATTACCTTCTTTGCCAAGTTAGAAGCCAAATCCCTGGGATTATAAAAACATTTTGCAAAAAGTCAAGCAAAGAATACAGTTCATCCATTTTTTGCCTCTGCTAGGAAACTGTATAAAATGAAAACTGCTTTCTCAATCTGAAGACCTTCTTAACAAGGATTTTTTTAAGTTCAAAAGTTTTAGTTTAAAATGCAAACTCTAAAAGGACACAATATGAACAAGTAAAGAAAAGAAAGTAAGAAAAAGAATATGAAAATGTATAGACACATTTTGGAAAAAAAAAGGAAGTTAAGGGACAGAGATGAGGAAGGAGTTTCTGAGAAATAGGTTTAGTCTTAACCAGTTGCTCTAAAATCACAGAGGAATTAAGGCACACCTAATAAAGAAAAAAATTTAATGGCTATTTCTTATTTCCAAAGCAAAGACATCAGTGGAAACTATCTTAACCAAGAGAAAGAATTCTTAACAGAGGGGACAAAGGAGAGAAAAATAGGGGAAAAAATCTCTTTTCTCCTTCCTGGGAAAGAAAAAAGCAGAAGGGGCAGAAACTCAGTGAACCCAAATCAAGCATAATATTCCATGGCTATGTGTGACTTACTGAGCAGGAAGCTGAGACACTAGCTTTGAAGCCACATATGAAGATCAGAATGAGCAAAAAATAAAACAAGAACAGAAGTCATGTCAAAGTGTGTGTGTGTGTGTGTGAGAGAGAGAGAGAGAGAGAGAGAGAGAGAGAGAGAGAGAGAGAGAGAGAGAGAGAGAAAGAAAGAGAAAGACAGAGACAGAGACAGACAGACAGACAGACATAGTAGTATCTGTGGGGAGAGTGATAGTATTAAATATTTGCATTTTCTTTCTTATATTTGTATGGACTTTTGTAAATATTTATATATACACACAAATATTCATGCATAAGTATTTACATCTTCATTTTCTGCTTTCAAATGTTTCCATAATTACTATTTTGGTCTTTGCTCTAAGCTAAGTTTCAGATAGTTTAACAAAAAGTTAGATAAATGGTTGGCATGGAAGGAATGGAAAATCATGGTTACAAAAGTCTAAGATGAATATTAATGGAAAAACACTAGTAATATGCTGTTTTTTAAAAAACCACTCTATAGAAAGAGAGAAAGCAAGAATCAGAGAACATAAGCACAGATTCTATTCATTTTGGCATTCAAATCTTTGATCCAACACTCTAGACACTGGAGACATTATCCAACTACTTATCTTTACAAAATAAATTCTCTCTGTCAGTCTAATGAATATTCATGAAGTGTCTTCTTTGCTAGATTCTGAAACTGCAGCAGAGTAGGACAGAAAACCTTTCCCTTCATAGGGTTTATTTAGGAACGGAGACAATCAAGAAAGTAAATGATAAATGAGCTAAATCAAAAAACTTTGAATTAGGGAAAACCCCTTATAACATGGTTATATTTTGTGTGTATCTCTATCTATCTATCTATCTATCTATCTATCTATCTATCTATCTATCTATCTATCTATCATCTGCATATTATCTATATATAGACATAGATAGATTAAATATATATATATATATCATGTTTATCATTTTATAAGACAATGTAAATAAAGACCCTGGTAGCAAGCTTAGCACAGTATATGTCTAGCAATTTGAGGCTTGAAACTCCCCCAACCTCTTGATCTGCAACAAGCAGAAGGTTTGTCCTAGATTTCAAAGATTGGTGAGGGCGAAGATTGTATCTGCCTATTCTTAGTTATATAGTTCTAGTGCTCACATTGGGCTAGTGATTGACCAAATTGACCCCAAAGTTTAAATATAAATTGTGTAAATGTGTAGCTTCACAGCATTGCCTAGCTTTTAAAAGCCACAATTCTGCACTCACCTTTAAATTGTATGTAGATCAGCAAAATGCTTAAGCACATACACTAAGTGCAGAGAAATTAGAAACATTAGACTGTTGGGGGAAAGAAGTCTGTTTCTGACCTCGGTATTTGCAATTTGTATGATTTCTAAGAGCCAGAATCCCTGCCTAAGTATGTACTGAAATCCTTGTTTCCCTCACAAAGTATTCAAGTGAGTTAAGAAAAGTGGAAACAAAGGAGGAAGCAACAATGCTTGATAAGAAATGTACTCATTACCTTACCCATGTAACTGTAACCCCTCTGTATGGTATTGTCACAATAAAAAAAAAAAAAGAAAAGTGGAGTTCTTAAAAACCTGCCAGACACAATGTTAAGTATAAAATATCACTATTATTAAGATATTTTCATGTTTTAACCCCCTGACATGTAGGTTCATCCAACCCTCTCTTCTCTGAGGCTTAGAAGAGTTACTTCTTAAGGACATTTGAGACATAGCAGGTAACAAAGTCAACCTGTCACCAGATGGAAATCAGATAGCTAACCAAGAGGCTTCTCTCTGCCATTTACTTGGTGAATCTAACAAAATGTTGGTTCTAACCTTCAGCCTAGCAGTACCAAAAACTAGACCTTAACTGATTTGTAGAGTGGATTCTATTTGTGATAAATCATTCTCACATGGGTATATAATCTAAAGTATCTGCTTTCTAAAAGAGAATGGATCTACTCATCTCTTTCTGTTGGACATTCTTTTCCAATGGAATAGTTGTTTGCTAGCCAGCGTATCAGAAGTTCCCCTGATAGGCAAAGAATTGGATCTTTTGTAGTCACTCTGATACATGGAATCGTTGATGAAACCAGTGTGTCTGCTTGCTTGATAAGAATACATCTGCCTGGGGAGAATGGGTGTTTCCGTATCTAATCAGGGTACTCTGTTCTCTGGCTTGTGTCTCTCTGCTTCTCCTGGCCTACATCCTTTCTGAATGACACATGCATGCTTTAGATAAAGTGAGGCCTTCCATCAGGTTTCAGTCCTTTCTTACCAGCCTGCACAATGTTCTATTTTTGACCCGTCAGACCTGGAGTGTTTGTTCTATAGTGTCAGTTTCATGTGGCTATCTGTCCCTGTTTTTCCTCTGTTCTTAGAGAGCACTGACTTTTTGCACCATCTGTCACTAACAGTAATGATTTTTCTAATTCACTTCCTAATTTAAGAGCCACTACTTGGCCATGATTCTCTTTAATCTGTGCAGCATAGCAGCATTTATCTTGCCAGCAATGGACAGGGCTAAGTATCATCTTTTCCTCCAGTAATACAATCTCCTTCTGAAAAAATACCTTCTCACATAACATTTGAACCTGGTGGAAGGGAAATTCCTAGATTACTGATACTAATTTCCACAGACAGGAGCCTAGCGAATAGCTTCTCATTCTTTCACAGCGGCACATGACTAGATAGCAGATCCTTTAGAGGTATTTGTTCACAGAGGTATTTGTTCATCCTGGATTTGTGTGTGTGTGTGTGTGTGTATGTGTGTGTGTGTGTGTGTGTGTGTGTGTGTGTGTGTGTGTGTGTGTGTGTGTGTGATTTATAGCTAGATGATGGATGGATGGATGGATGGGCACATAGGGCACATAGACAGGTAGATGATAGATAAATATATGATAGAGTGAACATTGATACAACAAATTGCCATTAAAGCAATTTGATTCACATAGAGAAGATTTAGTGCTTGATACCAAGAAGAAATTTTGTCTCCCTAAGTAGACAAAAATGGAGAAGCACACTAAAACGGGATATTTTGTTACCTCCCTCAGCTAGTGTCATATATAAAAAGGTGTTTCATAAAGATGCATTAATTGAACTGTTGAGTGTTACATATTCAGTAACTATAACTAATTTGAATTTAATTCAAATGAATTGAACAAAATTTTCCCATCACAACTATAAGCTACCATTTTACCACCATTCAGAAAATTGTGGTCACAAGATTAGATTCTGGACTCCGGACAGATAAGATTTCAGCACTCTTATTTATACTTAGCCTTGAAAAATTGTGTTTCACACTGTGTTACTAGGAGTTCTGGCAATTATCTGCAAGTGAAATGTGCCATACCGACTGACTGTGTTTGTAGGTGGCATGCCATCATGAAGTGAGCTGAAAGAGATTGCAGCATTCGTTCGGGTCTCTGAATGAACCACAGACTGAATCAACAGCAACACTGGGCTACAGAACCAGATGGAGAAATGCCTACTAAGTAGCAATTGCAGATAATAGCAGGGATTGGGTTTTTCCTTCTGAAGCTCAAGGGAAATCTACTTCCTTGCTGTGTTACTGGGTTTCTATAGTAGCCCTCTTATCCAAAGTTAGATCAGTTCTATTTGGCAGTAGTGAAAGTCTGCTTTAAAAAATAAGAGATTGCAGCAGTGTTCCTGAGAAATTCTTTCTCTTAGTTACTTAGTGAATAAAATGCCTTTTTAAAGTAGGTAAAAATTGACTTTGGCCCAAAAAAAAGTGGTCAATATTTGTGTAGCTCAAAAGTTTAGCAAAATAAGATTAGATGCTAACTTTGTCTAGTAATGATTTTACTTATTCTTGAAAAATGTAGCTATTCCTGGGGTAAAATTAAATTAGAAACTGTGAGTTACTGCTAACCACAGCAGATCTGGATTTCATCAAGAAGGCCACAGAACTCGTTGAAGACTAGTTTACCATTCTACTGGGAACATATATACCAGGCAGACAGTGACATTTCATCAGTCTTACTGATCCTCATCAAATTGGCTCTTGCTGAATTTTTCAAAGCACTCTATTCTAAATGTGCATTGCTTAGTGACGTGGACACTATGCTGAGAAATGAGGCCACTTTACCATTGTGCCAACCTCAGAGTGTTTTCACACAAACTACTAAGTCCTTAGTCGACATAATCTTACAGACCACTATTGTTTGTGTGGCCCATCATTGTAACACATGACTACAATCTTTAAAGTGACTTTTGAATGTCCTTGATAAAAACCCCACCGAGGGAGGCAACTCAAGATACACAGGCATCATCTTCAGTCACGGATTTTGTTCTTGAAGAGAGGCCTTGCTAGCATTTTTTGGCCCATTCTGACAACCTGTCAGAATTTCTTTTCTTTTCTTTTTTTTTTTTTTTTTTTTGTCAGTCGTGGGGCTTGAACTCTGGGCTTGGGCACTGTCCCTGTGTTCTTCAGCTCAAGGCTAGCGCTTTACCGCTTGGAGCCACAGCACCACTTCTGGTTTTCTAGTGGTTAATTGGAGATGAGAGTCTGACGTATTTTTCTGCCCAGACTGGCTTTGAACCATGATCCTCAGAATCTCAGCCTCCTGAGTAGCTAGGATTATAAATGTGAGCCACTAACGCCCGGCTTGTCAGAATTTGTTTACAAGTGATGTCAAGCAAACATAAGTGAATAGTTTTGCTCTAAAGAGAATTTAAGAAACAAAGTAAAATCCAACCTGTTCAGGACAATCAATCAATAAATAAACTAATAAATAACTAAAAATCAAAGTTTAATAAGGAGAGAGCCTTACCTGCCTCAGATAGAGTAATCATGTCTCCAAAATGCTGGACATTCAGTAGCTTATAAACAATAGAATTTTACTTCTTGTGATTTGGAGTCAAGACTGAAGCAGCAGCAGATTCACTGTATGGTGAAGGTCATTTCTCAATTAATATATGGTACTTCCTTGATGTTCCTTCATGCAGAAAGCAGAAGGCAGCTCCTTATAGCTTCCTTCCTAAGAACACTAATGGCTTCTTACTGACCACCCCCTCCCCTTCTAACATTGGTGATTGGACTTCAACATATGGCTGGCTCTACTTCCTGCCTATAACTTTCCTTGGCATATATTCAATGTTCCTGGCATTTCTAGCTTCCTAAAATCTCCGTTACAGCTTAAGCTTCATCCTCACAGTTTCACACATTGTCAACTCAGAGACCATTTGGAGGAACTATGACCTTGCTACACATTCCCAGGCCTCCCTACACCTTTCTTTAACTCTGGATGGAAACCTCCCACATCCTGTACCTCTGTGTTCTGCATGTCTATAAAACCAGAATCACATGGATAAGATCAAGGTCGTTCACCTGCTTGAGCAGTGACTAGACTCCCTTGGACTATGGCTGCCATTCTGCCTGAGCAGCCGGATGCAGAAAATTTAATCTTGAAAACACAACTTCCTACACAGCTTTGTGTAAGGAGGATACATTGAAGCTGCCCTCTTCAAACTGTTACAACCTTTATACTCTTGATCCACTGATGAGTAGAATCAGGCCAGTTCCTCAAATGCTCTCGAAGCCTCTTTCCTTTTGTCCCAGCATAAATAATTTGATTTCTTTATGTCACTAAACTCTTTATCAACTATGCCTTCTTTGTCCACATCTCTCAGTGAACTGGATTTCCAGACAGACTGCACATTTTTCAAATCCATCTCTGCTCTTTGGGGTTTTTTGATGCTTTTCTTTTGGTTGATCAGTTGGCTTTGGGGTTTTTTTTTGTTCATTTTCATTTTTGTTTTGTTTGTTCTGATCTTGGGTCTGACTGTATAGCTCAGACTTGCCTGTAATTCACTACGTATCCCAGGCTGACCTAGAACTTGCTAGCCATTAGCTTCAGCCTCAACAGTGCTGGGATTATAGATGTGCCACACTCTGCCGTGCTCTTTTTCCACTCTAGATTCTTGCTATATAAATCAGGCTAAAAGTATCTAGAAATAACAGCATCACAGAATGAATGCTGAGCTGTCAAGAAATTTTCTCCACCAAATTTATTAATCCATTATTTTAAAACTTAGTCTCACTCAAAAAGCTCAGGACATAGAACAAAATGTGCACAAGCATGTTGCCAGAATGTGACATAAATTGACTCTAAATCAATTCCCAGGATGGTGCTCATTCTCATCTGAAACCTCCTGAACCCATCCTTCACTGTACACATTCCTGTGTGTATTTCAGTCTTCTGAGATCCTACCAGAACCACCTAGTAAGCACCACGAAGAGCTTTTCCTAAGCCACGTCCTGAAAATTGTGCAAATTCTTACCACACATAGTTTTACAGGCTTAAGAACCACATGGTCAGTTCTCAGGTATCAATTCTCTTTATTTGTTACTTTTGCACTGACTGATCCTTTGGTCAGTTGTGACCAAAATATATAGTACAAATGACTTGAGAAGAATTTATTTTATTTTACTTTGTTTTGTTTCGGTTCATTACTTTATTTGTGATGACTCCAGGATTTGAACTCATGGCCCTGCATTTGCTAGGCCCTTTACCATTTGAATGTCACCAGCTTGGTTTTTTACTTGCTTATGCCTAGGGTGAGCCTAAACTGTCATTCTCTTATGGCTGGAAGACAGATGGACACCATCCTGCTCAGTGTTTTAATTGCTTGAGATCAAATCTCACAAATTTTAGTTTCATGGGCTGGCCTTGAACCTCAATCTTCACAATCTCTTATTCCCAAAAGTTTCACCATAAAAATAAATTACAGTGGAAAATCTCCAGAGAAAGGCCTATAGAAGACATTTCATATTCCAACCATAATGCCGGTAACTGGGACTAACCCTACGACCAAGTGGAAAAAAGAAACTTCCAAGAAATAGTTCCATTCTTATATGTTGTGTGTGCATATGTACACTGAAATTATTCAGTAATCCTAAGTCATTTACTTTGCTCTGTCCACAGCAATTTCAGAAGACAAGGTGTTATTTCTCTCATCACTCCTTTCTTCTGCATCCTGACTGGCACATGTGCTTTTCCATGTGGTCTGTGAGCCACATCAGGTCTCTCGTTTTCCTTTGCCAGCCTCTGTCTCCAGCTACACTCAGCTGACTGACACATAAGAACACTGAACAGGTGACCATTACATACTTACATATCACACAATGTAATAAGCGTAGAGAGGCTAAGTTAATAGCTAAACACCAAGAACCTATCAAAAACTCAATTTAGATTTAGACCTATATCTGTGCAATTATGTAATTCAATAAAGCTGGATTGTATGAGGAGCCCCCAAACATTCAGTGGCTTAAAACAATAGAATTTACTTTTCACCTACCTAAAGACAAAAAAGAACATTGCACCCACAAGCACGGTGACTCCTCCCTGTGGCCATACAAGGATCCAAACTCCTGCCCTAGGCCTATAACTCCCTAGATTCTCATGACTGAAGAGAACAAAACGTGAGAAAATGCCTTTTAGCGGGCAGTCTGGTCACTTCCCTCACAGTGTTCAAATATCATAGTCTAAATAATGGAGCATGGTGATTCTGTAAAAAAAAAAAAAAAAAGACAAGTGCCAAAGGTGAAAATTAAAGAATGGTAAGCCATGATCACAATGCACAGACTTTATTAGAGTACAAAGAAATCACAGCCTGATTATGCTGAGTGATTAGCTGTCCTGATTCTGCTGGAATCTGGTAATGGCTCTAATTATTATACAATTATTATACAAACTAGCTGTGGAGAAGGGCAGAATTGTGCACACGCAGTGTGTGGTCCACTGAATAAGTGTAAGGAAATAAAGAAATACGGAAATAATCATTATATTACAATGTGTGTTTTGGGTGTTGTCCAAGATCATCCTTCCAGGGCCTTGTTTCAAAAAATATTTTTTACTTCACTTTTTAAAATTTCATCTTCACTTACTCATTGATTTTACTTATTATAATCCAAAGGAGTTAAGAATAATTAATATAATTACCTGTTTCTTCAAAACCCGATCTTGTAAAAAAAAAATAAGTTTTTGCATAGTGTAGTATTTCCTATCCAATCATGTTTATGCTTAATATCAACAATTAACCAAGCATCTATTGTGTTAATACTTTATGTAGAGTATATCATTTATTCAAAATGATGTTGTGAAGTGGTTATTAAAATTCCTAGTTCTCAAATGAATCGATTGAATGTAGGTCAGACATAAGGCTCAAATCTATAATCTGAGATATTCAGGAGGTAAAGATTGGAAGGATCATGGTTCAAGTACAATTCAGGCAAAAGAAGTTAGCAAAACCTTATATACAAGCCAGTATGTCTTGTGAACATCTACAATTTTAGCCACATGAGAGGTATAGGTAAGAGGATCACAGTCTGAGGCTATCCCTGGGAAAATAATTTTCAAAAAATGTATCCCCAAAATAGCTAGAACAAAGAAATAAACACCACATTTAGAGAATTTAAATTACCTTAGGCCATTAGGAAGGACCAGGATAACTGGAGCCAAATCTCCCTGATTCTAATGTCCTATTTTTCCCCATTATAATAAGCATCCAGGAGTCTAGCTCAAATCAATTCACAATATATCAAAAAAGCAATGATCTTCGTATTTTGGTTAGAATATTTCTATTAGGAAAGCTACAGTGGGTGCAGCCTGACCTCTCAAGATGATTTTAATTTCCCTTTGATTTCTATCCACCAGAGCACAAGGTACCAGACAGCTGAATTTAGATGAAGAAGGCATTAAGATATTTCTTTTAGTTTAGCATCTTTCCACAGATGGTATCCTTAGTTTCCCATGCAACTTAAGATTGTAAGAGCATCCATGTTTAACCAAGACAGAACTTCTCTGGGAACAATGTGTGTGTTACATCTGCAGAAATAAGAACTTTCTTAGTATCATAGAAACTCCAATTTTCTATACACTGAGTAATTTTAAAAAATATTCAACAGAAACATTTCTATTTTCTTTAAACTGAAATTGATAACTGAAGTGTTACATGCCTCATATTAAAATAGACAAAAAGCAAACTGAGTGCAAGGACTCTCTGAGATTTGGTTAGAAGTGGAGTTGGCTCTTCTAACTGTAACTATGTCTTTTTTGTTTGAATCCTCTCTCCTCCAGCCCACCTCCCACAACCTCTAGCACAAAGAAAGAGAAGGTAAGAGAGCCAAAGGGTGTGAGATATGAAAAACCTCTCTCCCTGAACCAAACCATCTATTTTATCCTACGCTTAGACACTCAAGATCCTGGTTCTTGGGCTGTGGAATTGCACCAGGAATTCTACCTTTCAACCCCCACCAACACTCCAGTTCTGAGATATTTCACTTTCAAGTGATTTATTTCTGTTGCTAACAGGATATCATACAGCTCTGCTTCCAATAATTGATTCCTATGATAAAAATTCTCTCTCTCTCTGCCTCTGTCTGTCTGTCTGTCTCTCTCACACTCTCTCTCATCCTCTCTCCCTATCGTCCTTGTGGCACTGGTGTTTGAACACAGAGACCATGCTGACTGACCAGTCAATTTCTCTACCACTTGACCCGTGACCCTAGCCTCTATGATAAATCTCTTTTATAGTCTCTGTATATCTTGTTTCTTCTATTGGACAGCCCAGACTACTTTACTTCCTAAATACTTTGGAAAAACAATGTAACTGTTCGTATCACTATTTACATTCCACCTTTTAACTATAACATGCCCTGATTCTCCTGACTGCCTATAGATAAATCTTTTAATTTTTAATGTATATTTTCTTGTAAAGATACTGTACAGAGGGGGTTATAGTTACATGAATAAGGTAATGAGTACATTTTCTATGGAGCATTGTCACCTCCACCTTTTTTTTTTCCCTACCATCCCTTCCCTCCCCACCTCCCCAACTCCTCTCTCTCCACCCAAAGTTGTAAAGTTTGTTTTCAACATAGTGTCTTGTACATCTCATTGTTACAATCTCAACTATTTCAGCATTATCAGGTGAAAAATTATTCTTTTAATACCAACCATTAAAAATAGTAAATTATTATTTTTTATTATTAATAAGGTTTTTATTGTAAAAATACCATACAGAGGGGTGACAATTACATGAGCAAGGTCATGAGTACATTTCTTATCAAGCATTGTTGCCTCTTCCTTTGTTTCCCCTTACCATTCCTGCCCTCCCATCTCTGCTCCCTGCTTCCCCCCTTGCCAAAGTTGTAAAGTTCGCTTTTCAACATAACGTCTTGTACATCTCATTGTTGCAATGGGTCTACATGTATGCCTATTTAAACAATTTATGCCTCCATTAGAAAGTAAATTATTATTGTATAAAGAACTAACATCTTTATAAAATAAAAAGAAAGTGCCGGGCGTGGGTGGCTCACGCTTGTAATCCTAGCTACTCAGGAGACTGAGATCTGAAAATCATGGTTCAAAACCAACCTGGGCAGGAAAGTCCATGAGACTCTTATCTCCAATAAACCACCAGAAAGCTGGAAGTGGCGCTGTGGCTCCAGTGGTAGAGCACTCGCCTTGAGTGAAGAGCTGAGAGACAGCACGCAAGCCCAGAATTCAAGCCCTGTGACAAGAAAGAAAGACAGAAAGAAAGAAAGAAAGAAAGAAAGAAAGAAAGAAAGAAAGAAAGAAAGAAAGAAAGAAAGAAAGAAAGAAAGAAAGAAGGAAAGAAAGAAGGAAAGAAAGAAAGAAGGAAAGAAGGAAAGAAAGTCCCCAGCACAAAGAAATGGTCAATATATAAGAAGATGGAAATGTTAATTACCCTAACTGAATCATTATATATGATATACATGTATCAAATTCTCACACTGTATTCACAAGTATGTATAATTGTTAATTGTCAATGAAAAGTTTAAAAATAGCAAGGTATGCCCTGGAAGAGCTTACATCGTGTGAGGGAAATAATTACATATGCAACTGTATGCTACACTCAATTCTAATAAACATATACAAGCTGACATGAGCTTCATATATAAGTGCATGTATGCATATTTTTATGTAAGCTCATATAGACATTAAAAGTGGAAAGATTTCCCTCAACTGTTTCCATAACTATCTCTGACAAACTAGTTGAGAGGCAGGAATACAAGGAAGAGTTTGTGTACTTTATATACTTCTATATTGTTCAAATTTTTATCCTATAATAATTTATAGTAAAAGAAAGTGAGAATAATTAAATGATTTTTTTATTTTCTGGATTAAGCAGCCATATTCCACATATAAACTTATCTTATTTCCACTCTCACCAAGAAAAACAAGTATGTCCATATTATGCATCAAAATTCCTACATATCTGGCATTTATCATTAACGTTATTTAACTTACTATTGTTGAAAATAGTAAGTTATCAATACAATTAAGTGTCATGTTAATAAGTCAAACAATAATAATAGTCATTGTATTAACTAAAGAAGGATGAAATAGAGGAGAACATATTTGTGATGGGTTCATGAAAGTAAGCAAGTAACATTAATGCACAACAAATGAGTTCCAGATTTTTTTTCTGTGTTTCAAGAAGCTTTCAGTCTCAAGCCCTGTATTTATCTATTTTTAAAGCTGTAAGTAGGCCAGCCTGAATCCTTTTAACTAATTTATTAAGAGAATAAAACAATCATTCCATTGAGATGTTTTTATATTTCTGGTTTATCTGTTTAAAAGCATCTGAACGTTAAAATTCACTCCTTCATTTGCAAATCAAGTACACATGTCTGGGTGGGGCATCTTTTAGTGGCTTTGATGACCAAAATGACATAATTTTCTAAACAAGGAGAAAGTAAAAAGGATCCTGAGGAACTGAAAGTTGGCTAGACAAATAAAGAGCTAACACATCATCATTCATTGCATAAAGTGAGCCAATTTGTCCTACTGCAGCTCAGATCATGGGGCAAATACGAAGCTACTCCTTTAAGTCAACAGTGACATCAGAACCTTAGGAGCTAACTGGAAATTTATTACAAAAGAAAAACAGGGAATCTTATAAAAACTCTTTAAAGCAAAAAGCAAAGAAAAACATTGTGAATATATCCTGAAAAAGGAACATTGTGAGATTTAAGATCTACTTTCAAGGATCTACTTTTGCCTGTGCATTGAATCCTGCATGGTCTTTAGGAGATCTCACAAACAGTACTTCAATCTCAAATATATTTTCTTCCAGTCACAGTCCAAATTCATTTTTGAACAGCATGTTATCAATCCCTGAATCCAAGAATCTGTTTAAGTCTTTTATTGTGGCATTCAAAAGGATCTCTCAAATACAAATGACACATCATTTGTTAAACAACAAATCAGCCAACTGAATTGTCTATTGTTTTGGTGTGGAAATATTCCTGCTGCTTGCGGAAAGTTTATGCAGTAGATAAAAGAAAACAAGAAGAAAAATTTTCTTGAATACTACAGGATCTATCTTCTGCATCACTTTAACTCTTCATCTTGAGACTAAGAAGAAACCAGTTAGTTTCAAGACAGGCCAATACAATTTGGATTGACATGATAGTATGGGATGGGAAACTCTTGGATAAACATAGTCAAATGTACAATCATTTCACCCAATTTCTGGTGCTTGGAGCTAATCTCCTTCAAATAACAAAGTAGAATTGTAGTTCCAACCTACTGGAAGAATTATATGACCACTAATGGTAATAAGTGGAACTTATACATGTCACTTGCAGACAGGTGTCTAAATTCTAGACATCATTAGTTATGCTTACAGCCACCACACCTCCTCACACACATACCCATCCTAGCAACTGGTGATGTTCTTCAGTAACCTTGATTCCCCTAGTTCATGGAACAGATGCTCCTGACCACCCATGACAGGAATGTGATATGTATGAAAGTGTCTAGGACTGGTGAGCTCTTGCCATGTCCTAACTCATCTTGACTAATATAAAAGATGATGATATCTGGCCTGTCCTCTGATGAGATCAAGTTTTATTTAACTTAGAGCTATCTCAGAATCATCACTATAAAACAAGATCATTGGGTCAGAAAATGGCTAAAGACTTTCCCCATCACAAATTATACTTCTAAACTTACTGGTAATTTTCCTGAGCTCTCTCTTTAAGTTGGTGCACATATTGATGAATCTGTTTTTGTTTAGGAATAGGTCCAATTAATAATTTCAAGCAGAATTTGCTATTCATTGTTAAACTTTATTGAATTATCCAAATAAGACAGAAAATGTCATTCTGAGTCTTTTAAAAAATATTTTTGCAGTAACGATACTGTACAGGGGGTTACGGTTACATGAGTAAGGTAATGAGTATGTTTCCTATCGAGCATTGTTACCCCTCCTTTGTTTTTCCCCTACTATCCGTTCCCTCTAGACCTCCCCAATTCCCCCCACCCAATATAATTCGTTTTCAACATGGTGTCTTGTACGTCTCAATGCATCAACCTGTATCCTTGTTTCAACATTTTGTTATTTCTCTGTCCCCCCACCCAAATTAGAAAAATGTATTTACAAGATGAAGGGCATCTGAATCAAATACAGTGACAACAGGGGTTATACCACAGGGGGGAGAACATACAAAGAAACAAAAAAATCACATAGTATATTAAAAACAACAGCAACAAAGAAAAATCTCTTGTGTCTGTATCTTGGGGTTCATTTTGTGTAGCGTCATCTTATATGGTCATATGTACATAGCTTTTGACCTTTACTGCTTGTCTGGTAAGATTATCCTAGACCTATCCTAGATATTGCAACTAAGGGAAACCATGGGATCTATGTTTCTTTGGGTCTGGCTTACTTCACTTCATACAATTTTTTCCAAGTCTTTCCATCTCCATCAGAAAGACTCCATCCTGGGTCTTTCACACTTTGTTATGTCTTCCATGTCTTTTGTGAGAACTCAGAACATTCCTCACTGAGAACAGATGGAAACCAAATCTCAAGTATTAATTCAAAGCCATTTTTCTTTCCCCTATTCTATGGTATAAAATAGAGCTGAGAAGAAAGTCAGAGCATAAGACTTCCCTAATTTATGCTCAGGTACCAAACATACAGTCAAATGGAAATTTGACCGAATATTCTAAAATGAGTAACAGTACATTGTGTGTGTGTGTGTGTGTGTGTGTGTGTGTGTGTGTGTGTGTGTGTGTGTGTGTGTGTGTGGTGTGAGTGGTATTCCCTAGAGAGCTTTATGCAAATGAGATATCTACCACAAAAGCTTATAAGAAAATCCCCAAGATACATGGTCATTTGGCTTGACCTAAAGACAACTGCATAGAATGTCAAGGACTATGGTATGTGGTTTCCATGACCCTCTCGTTCAGTCATGATCCTTAGAAAATATATATCAATGCATAGGTGAATGTCTTGCATAAAGTCACACAACTAATAGGACTTTTGTTGGTACAAAGTTTTCATTAAATATCTCCTGGCACTTTTCTATGCACTGAGGCTCTAAAAGGCTTGAGAGAGCATCTTTTTCCAAATTTACGTTCTGTTATGTTTTACTGAAGATTTTGACCACACTAAATGCAAATATTACAATCAAGTGGATGTTTGCTTGTATTTGTTTGTCCTCCAGTAGCCTGTTGTTAAGCATTTACTAGCAAGGCACTATTTATAAACCCTGATTTTGAGTATTGTCTTCCAAACCTGGAAATGAATACCTTCATACTTTCATAATAACCTGAATGGCAAGTTTGAATTTCGCCTCAGGTTTCTTATTGTTCCTCATCATAATTTAGAGAAGAGAAAAATGACACCTCGAACTCAACACTCAGACTGCACCCTTGAAGCTCTAATTTCTTCCACTTCTCATCCATCCTCTCTCTTCATGCTCTGGGGGGAGTTTGTGTGACTAATGTGAATGGTCCAGCATACCTGTATAAGCATCATCTGCCTGTACACCACATCAACATGTAAAGGCACCCCTAGACCCTACCCGTAGGCCCAATGATTCAGGATAGCTCTGATGGGCAGGATGTGAAGGAAACATACACAATCCTTAGAAGCAGATATAAATCTTCAGAGGTCTGAAAAGTCTTGGACTGTAACAGTATCTCAAACAGAGCAATAGTAGAGGGTCCAGTCACTTTGATCCCATAGAGAAATCACCTTATGATGGGGGAGGGCCAGACTAGAGCACTCTAGCACAGGGCCCAAGGTAGCATTCCCTACTGATTGATCTAAGGGGAGTGCCAATACAGGACTTCCAAAGCACTTAGGGACCCCTGTTCCACTGAGAAATGATCTAAAGTAAGTCATTTTAATGATCAGATTATCTATTCTCAGCCTCTCTGTTCAACCTAAGTTAAAAAATATACTTAGTTACAATTTATTGACAGGTTGCAGAACATGGCTGTTAATTACTCAAATAATTACCAATAATTATTTTTTTAAAGCTGCTGTCATTGGCAAGGCTCAGGGCAGCTCTCTATTCATCTTCTTTGCACGTCTCAGGTGTGTATTCTTTTGTGAATTCTGGACTATCCTTGCCCATTGCTGAGAGTTCTGTCATCACCTTTTAAGTGACAATTATAGATGTATTGGCAAATTCCCAACAACACAGGCTCTGGAACCAATTTGTCCTGGCACCATGTATGGAATTCATGAGCCACTATGGTCTCCTTTCCTCCATCTGAAATCTAAAATGTTAATTTTGTTTGCTGCTTCTGGAATGAGTGTACTCTGAGAGTCATGTGTGAAATCAAGCTAAGATTGAAAGGACAAATGCAGGGAGGACAGAAGAGCCTTTTGGGAAATGCTGACTTACGCTTTACATCTAAAGGAGACGTCATCATTTACTTATATAATTATTTACTCTAATTAGCATATAATTTAAAATAAATAGTCACTATGTTTGCTCCCTATTTCTTTGATTAACACTCCTTGGTCCACCCACCCTACCTCAAATTTCAGTACCTGGCAAACACCATTATAGTCTCTGCTTTTATGAGTTTCATTTTTTTTTTCAGATTTCACATATGAGATCATACAGTGTTCACCTTTCTGATCCCAGATTATTTCATTTAACACAAAGCTTTCATGGTTCATGTATGATGCTGCAAATGATTAAATTTCCTCCTCTTTAAGCTGAATTCTATTCTGTTAAATGTATATGTGTGTGTCACATTTTCTTTATCCATTCATCTGTTGATACACATTTAGATTGATTCTCTAACTTAGACATTGTGAGTAACATTTCAATGGCATAGACTTTGACATTTTTTTGTATAAAACCACAAAGCTAGGTAATCAAAACAAGAAGGGATGAATGAGATTGCATCACACTAAAACGTTTCTGCATAGACAAGGATATAATCAACAACATATGGAATGGGATAAAATTCATGCAGACTATGACTAACAAAAAGATAGTCCCCAAAACATCTATACCCCAACTCTAACAAGAAAACCAATAGCCTGCTTTTTTAAAAATGGGGAAAGACTTGAAAAGAAATTTCTGAAAAGGAAGATATACAATTGATAATAGAAATATGAATAATGCCAAAATATCATCATTATCAGGGCAGGGAACATTCAAACTAAAATGAAATGTCTTTTTGCACTGCTATCCAGACGACAAGACAAAAGGTAAATACTGGAAAAGATATGGAATAAAGGGATCCCTTGCACCTAGCTAATGGGAATGTAAATTAATGTGGCCATTATGGAAAGCAACGTAGAGTCTCCTCTAAAACTTCTGTATGAGCTGGGCGCTGATGGCTCACACCTATAATCCTAGCTACTCAGGAGGCTGAGATCTGAGAATCACAGTTCAAAACCAGCCAGGGTAGGAAAGCCTGTGAGACTCTTGTCTCCAATAAACCCCTCAGAAAACCAGAAGTGGCGCTGTGGCTCAGGTGGTAGAACGCTCACCTTGAGCTAAAGAGCTGAGGGACAGCGCCCAGGCCCAGAGTTCAAGACCCACAACCGACAAAAGAAAAAATAAAAACCTACTCTATGCCCCACCGTACCACTCTTAGTTATAGCGATGCAAAGAATATGAAATCAGTGTGTTGAAAGGAAATCTACACTCCCTGTTCACTTAACAGTCCTCTTCCAGTGAAGACCAGAATTTCATTCTCCTGTTTGTTTTTATTTGTGTGTCTATTTGTTAGTAGGGCTTAATTCTTTATTTGCATTTTTTTACATCTTAAATATTGATAAATATATATATTGTTTTTCTCCATTTGCTCATTCTATTAGAAAACAGACATACAAAACACAGTT
The DNA here is from genome assembly GCF_024711535.1 of Dipodomys merriami. NCBI lineage: Eukaryota > Metazoa > Chordata > Mammalia > Rodentia > Heteromyidae > Dipodomys > Dipodomys merriami. Next base: position 22,611,905 of record NW_027203493.1, on the reverse strand, counting down.
TTTTAACAAAAGCCAGAACAAAAATGTACAGGACAATAATTGTTAGTAGAACATAAGAAGAGAACTTAAAAAAAAAGTAACTGTGCACATTTCTACTATGTCACATCATGCATTATTAAGTATAATTAACTGATTACTTCTGGTGTACTTGTAACTTCAGTTGATGGAGGTATAATATGTTAGCCACATTTATGAGGGTGTCTCCCATGCACACGCCCCTCTCACACATGGGAAACTAAACCTGCTGTTGTTTTTCCTGGATGCTGGGTGTCAGTAATTTGATGGAGAGACTTGGGGAGAGAAGGAATGCGCAGAGGAGGTGACCACAGATGCAGAGACCCAGGTAACTTTACCTTGAAATAAACTGACAGAAAGAAAATTATTAAGGAGGGGACATCACAATTCTGGGAAGAAGAGTGTAAGAAATCATGAAAGAGTTCACTGAAAGGCAGAGTTGAGACTGCCTTTTCTCCCTGTTGAGTTAGCGCTTTCATTTCCATTTGAGTCTCACAGCCATTGGAGTCCTTTGGGCAAGAAGCAACGAGTAGTACATGAGGCTGTTTTGTGTGTCTTCTTGACCAGGGTGGTGCCAGTGAGAGGAGGATAGAGGGCTAGTGATCAGTTTCATAGAATTTCTTGACACCTGAAGACTGTCTTTTAATATAATAGTGACCTTGTTAAGAACTGGATCTTGGGCTCTGTCCAACAAGCCCTCTGTCTGCACTGGGCACTCCCCTAGTAAATGTCTAGCAGCCAAGTTCTGAATCCCTGGCATGTTGCCCACCCTGGCCTTTCCCTTTTGTCTCCCTAAGGGCTGTGTGTTGTGAGTCCAATCACAGAGCAAACAAGTGTCTTTGGGGTGCCTGGGCTCTCTGGCAACTGATTTTTAATCCAACCAAAACTGCAAAGGAAAAGATGGCATGAGTCTAAGAGAAACTAATCCCAGCCATTCTACAACTAATCTGTTCTCTTCAAAGAGGTTTGTGTTGTAACCATCTATGAACAACCAGATGCCACCTCTCTGCTCAGGTGAGAGGTAGGTGACGCCTCCTTGCATGCCTCAATGTTTCTTCTCCCAGTGAGTTTTGCAATCAAAGAGCTGTCTCAGTGAGCAGTGAGAAAGAGGTAGAAGAGCTTGTTCACTTACTCTTGCTTCTGCTGCTGGCCCAGGGGCAAAAGACTGATAGGTGAGAAATGTTCTTCCTTCTAAACAGAGCCAATGGTCTATTTGCATTTGTTGGGGAGGGGTTTATGGTTTTAGTGTGGTGAAAGTACTTTGTCTTGATAGCTGCTTCACCTCCTGGTTGTAAAATCGTTTAACTTTCTTTTCTGTCTTTTTTAAACCTCCAAGTGCCTTTCAGACAGGGCTGCACCTTCAGATTGAGACATCCTTCCTCATTTGCAAACCTCAGTTGTGTCTGGGGGCAGGGCCAAGACAGAACTGCCAGGAGCACAAAAGCTTCTAAAGAAAAGTTCTAACAGCAAGCTAGGAGCTAGGGGCAGATCAGTCCTGGAATGTGACAGGCACCAGAAGGCTCGGTTCTTCCAAAAGTCATCTAGGACCAAAGCTGACCTTTTCTTTACTTGGTAAGTTTTGTGTGGCTTACTGGTGGACGCATAGCTGAGAACAGGTGTGACTGAGTTCGCCTTTCTCTTCGCTGTGGATTCAGGTCTGTGAGTTGGGGGTGGGGTGGGGAGGACATCCAATATGAACTCCAGTCACATAGAGCTCACAGCCTGGGGCTGCGATGGGGAGAGTCCACCAGGCATCTGGAATAGACTTGATTTCGGAATGTAGTGGATCTGATTGCTTTTTGGCAGCTTCCCTCTTCCAATTATGTTGGGCTTAGTCTGGTTGTCAAACTACTTTGCAGTCCCTAAACAGATCCAGAAAATATATTGAAGAGACAGAGAGAACACTGTCTAAAATGCAAAATGGGTATGAGAAGAGTGTTCTGGCAATATTTTTTTTAAATGTTGTCTGAATGATGCACAACCCAGCTCAAAGAAAGGTGACTGCCTCTTATTCCCTGGCCCATTGGTCAGTCTCAAAAGCCAAGTACAATATGCACCTTTAAAGTTCAGGTCAATTAAAACTATTATGCATATTTTAATTTTGCTCTCCTTACAAAGCTCAGGCTTTTTTTTAAAAAAAATTGATTATAAGCTTCACTATTTGTCATGATCAAACAAATTTAGAAAGTGCCCAGTAACTTTCCTGGTATCAGTTAGAGTTCCTATTTGAAATTGGTAATTCCACCAGAGCAAAACTAACATTTTCTCTTTTATAATATATAAAGAAAGTTTTGCTATGAAATCTGATACTTTAAATCATATGTGAGGCAAGATGATGAACCTCAAGAGGTGAACTGGTTTCGCTAGTGATTCTGTAGGTGCACTATTTACGTAAGAGAAGTAATTATGTACCCCAGTCACTTACTAAATCAAGTTAAAGCTAAGTATAAAATTAAAAGCCTTCAGAATAAGACCATTCCATGGGTTAGAACAGGTATGCATTCCAATGATATTAAAATTTAGGCACTATAAATATAGCCTGGTAAACTTCTACCTTTCCAAGTCGATATTATTTGAGTTTTATGGTTTAAAGATTAGTTCAGTTTAAAAGAATAGTAATATTTTTTTTGCAAAGATTTATTTTATGGTAGCAGGGTTAAAGGAGGGAGAAATACGAAAAGAGAAACATTTCCTGCCCCTAAAGCAAGAAATGAGAGTCAAAGATTCCAGATAGTAATATTTTTTAGCCTTTATGGCTTAATGTCTGGAAAACTAGTTCTTCCTGCCTTCTCCCTCTGGAGCTGAAATGTCAGAGGGTAAAGTTAACTAATAACTAAAGGTCTTTGAGTTTGAGCTCTGATTTTAATGGCTCCATTTTGCTATGTTAAAATTATATCCTGGAAATTATTCAACCATAATCTTTGCATCATGAAGAGTATATGAAAATTCTTATTTCCTCTGCTGTCAAGTCAAGCCCAAGTTTACCTCTCCAAGGTCAAGATCACCTCTAAGATAGAGGTAATAGTGCTAACCCTCAGAGAGTTTTCTAGAACATTAAATGGGGTTGTTGTAGAGAAAACCTCAACTGAGTATTTAAGAACATAGTAACTGCTGAATAAATCTTTTTATGTTCAAACCTCTGTCATTCACACACACATACACACACACACACACACACACACACACACATACACACACACTAACATTCACATACAAATGCTATATGTTCATTTTAATCATTTCTGATCCTACTACCTACTACCTACTAGTAGCATTTGGTTGCCAATCATATGACTGATAGCAGGACTGACAACTTACTCTGAGGAAGAAAAGATGGAAATTGATAGACACTAACACTTGAAGGGTTTATTATATTCTTGTTTTTCATAATGAAAAACACCAAAGAAATGACAGTCTTTTACTTTGGTTAATTAGTAATCTAGTAGATGAATCTACCTTTTCACACACATGCTATTATTCCACAATTTTAATTTTGTGCAGAGAAACCATGAACTTCCTACAACAATTTCTTGTAAATCATTTCCCAAACCTATAATTTAAATTGGTTCTAAATAATATTTGAGAAATTTTCATGTACTCTTTCATTAGAGCTAGAAAATGTTCTCCCCCTTCTCTGTGTGTTCACTGGGCTGATAAACCTAGGTTTGAGGCAATCCTGCTCACTAACAATCAAAGTAGGTCTGTATGAATTGCACTGAACATTGCTGAGCTGGGTTTTTCTCCCCTGATTATCTGGTAAAGGTACTGAAATCAATAATAACAGAGATTGCTTCTTTCTGGCTCTAAGAATTCTGTTTCTGCATTACTTTTATTTCCAAGAACAATGCACAAAATAACTTTTAGAGCTACTCTCATGATTTTCCAAACAGGATTGGAAAAGTTGGATGACAAAAATAAAAGAAGACAAAACCCACAACCATCCCCCAAACAGGATAATCTCTAACAGAATTTAGTTATACCAAACAGAAATCCCACATAAAACCTACAGCCCTAAAGAGAAAAATTATGGTTAGTGATAGGGAAGGAAAGCAAACACACCTTTCTCTCTCTCTCTCTCTCTCTCTCTCTCTCTCTCTCTCTCTCTCTCTCTCTCTCTCTCTCTCTCTCTCTCTCTCTCTCTCTCTCTCTTTCTGTCTCTGTCTCTGTCTCTCTCTCTCATACACACACACACACACACACACACACACACACACACACACACACACACACACACACACACATTTTAAAGTTTCAAAGACAACCATCCAATCAGATATGAAGCTGCCAAATTCTACGAGCTGTTTTTATATGACAGGCAAACTACTCCTCCTCACCAAAACTACCATTTGGTTTCATAAACTAAATAATAATTTTAGTAAGAAGCAAAATTAGTTATACATATTTTATGAGTTATTTAGCTTATCAAAGAAATCTTATCAAAAAAATTGTCACATATATCCATGATTCCCTACTTTTTTTCTTTTCCACAGGGGGAATTAAAAAAAATCACAGTAACTTGCCAACTTATTAAATTGCCATCATGTTCCCATTCAATCCTAAATCAGGTTAGAAACAATTTGCAACTAATTACAGTAATGTGCAAGCCTACGGATATTCAGAGTCAATTTGCTTTTAAATCCTGATGATCCTTAACTTTTTATCTTTTTGTAAAAAATTTTTATTGTGAAAATACCATACAGAGGGGCTACAATTATATGGGCAAGGTAATGAGTACATTTCTTATCAAGCATTGTTGCCTCCTCCTTTGTTTCCCCTTCCCATCCCTTCCTATGGAAAGACTTGGAAAAAATGATATTAAGTGAAGTAAGCCAGGCCCAAAGAAACATAGGTCCCATGTTTTCCCTTATTTGCAAGAACTAGTATATGTCTGAGACAGGCAGAAAAGGTTGATAAGTTGGTATTAGGTGAAATGAACCTCAAGATAAAGACTCAAATGTTTTTTCTTTCTTGCGATTGTTTCTAACATATTTATAAGATGATTTCTTTGTTGCTTTGTATGTCCCTCCCCCACAGTATAAGCACAGTTTTCATTGTATTTGATGTTGGTATAATTTGTGGAGGGAAAGGGAAAAAACAAATCATTTAAATAGGGATACAGGTGGACCCATTGCAACAATGAGATGTACAAGTCGTTACTTCAAAAAACTTTTTATCTTTTTATATTTTCATCATATTTGCCCCAGTAAAGTTTAAATAAGCCAAAAAAAGTTGTAGAAAATGATTTCCCTCTTTCTCATATTTTTGTTTTGATTACCATTCATATTTGTCATAAAATTCAAAGAAAGATTCTGAAGACTTAGAAATTACCTGCCAAGTTCCAACATAGATATCCAAATAATTCAATGTCAGCAACATCCAAGTCTTTCCCATTCCACCCCACACTCCACGTGACTACAGCAGCCTCTGATCAGCACCATCATGACTTCCTATTTGGTTAGGAGGGTGGGGGGCAAGTCTTAGGTATCCTGGTGACTAGAAATGTGTTTTTTCCTAAGTGTTAGGCACAAGAACTTAAAGAGAAACAGAAAAAGATCTCTGAGCAGTCTAGAATACTTTAGAATGTGATTTGTGTTTGTGTTGGTGCATCTGAGTGATCAGGTCTTTATAGGATTATGTTCATCATGGTGCATAATGCATCCCTCAAATGATGGCTCCATTAAGGACTGATGTTTCAAATTTCAAGATTCATAGAAATCCCTTCAACCCAAAATAACCAAATGTAGTAATGAATATATAATTGAAAAACAATTGTATGTCAATGCACATGGATCCTTGATGATTAAAAATGAAGGGAATGGCATAAAGAAATCATTCAGTATACATAAACTATTAATTCTATGATTATTATTTTATTATTAATTATTTAATTTTTATTTAGTTATTTTACTATTAATTCAACAATTAGTCCTATTAATAATTATTAATTCTACTATTACTTATTACTAGTACTTATCATAGTAGAATTAATACTACTAGCAATTGTTAATAACTATAATTATAATTATTAATAGATACTATTTGTATGTTATGTGGTATTATAATGTAATGTAATAATTAATATACTCAATAATATAATTGTAATTATTAATAATTACAAATATAATTACATTCTAGTATTGATTCTAGTATACTATTTTACTATTGTTGGAATTACTACTGTGATATCTAATGTTATTAAAACTGATATTCTTTAATTTTATCATTCTCAGTCACTAAAAGTTAAACAAGAAATATTAATTAAATAAAAAAGTACATATTTGTGACAATCAATGTGATGCCTTGATATATGTATCAATTGTGGATTTGTTGTCACAATCATAAGACTTAATGTGCCTACCACATCACATAGTCATCATTTTGTGTATATGTAGTGACAACACTTACAATCTATTTTCTAATAATATTTCTAGTATTCAATCCAGAATTAACCATCATTATCATGCCGTATTAGATCTCCAGATTTTACTCATCCTGCAAAACTTAAATATTGCATCCTATGACAGTATCTCCCCATTTTCCTGTTTCCTACACTAGCAATCTCCATTCTATTCTCTTTTCCTACTAGGTCAACTTTTTTGGAGTTCTAAGTGAGCTCAAAGTACTTGTCTGTTTGTGTCTGTTCCATTTCACTCAGTTCAACACTTTCCAGATTTACCTACATTGTTAAAATGACAGAATCACCTTCTTTTCTATGTCTAAGTAAGATTCTATCATGTATTGGCATGTGTATATTTGTGTTTATGAGTATCTCACATTTTGTTTTTTGTTTTTTTGTTTTTGTCAGTCATGGGGCTTGAACTCAGTGCCTGAGTGCTGTCCCTGAGCTTTTACACTCAAGGCTAGTGCTCTACCACCTCGAGCCATAGCACTATTTGTGGCTTTCTGGTAGTTAATTGGAGATAGATTCTCATGCACTTTACTGCCCTGGCTGGCTTTAAACCCTGATACTCAGATCTCAGCCTCTTAAGTAGATAGGATTACAGGTGAGAGCTACCAGCACCTAGCATCTCACATTTTCTTTATCTATCCATGATCTGTGGACACTTAAGTTGATTATGTGTCATGCTTGTAAATGAAGTTGCCATCAATATGGAATACATTGATTTCATTTCCTTTGAGTGCCAAGCAGTAAGCAATGATAGTTCTGTTCTGAAATTTTAGAGGAGGCTCTGTACAGTTTTCTATAAATTCTATCTCAGTTAACATTCTCCCCCTAAAACATACAAGTGTTTCCTATTTTCCATCTTTAACAGCCCTTAATGATTTTTTTAAACCCCATAACATTTGTGAGCTGGTGTCTCATAGTGGTTTTAGTTTATGTTTCTCTGATGATAACTGATCATTTCTTACAGACCTGTAGAAAACCTTTCTTTGAGAAAATGTCTACTTATGTCCTGTTCCAATTTCCCTTTCTATTGAGTTTTTAAGTTCCATATGTATGTATATATAGATATACATGTAAATACATATATATCTAGACAGACAGACAGACAGACAGAGAGATAGATAGATAGATAGGTAGATAGATAGATAGATAGATAGATAGATAGATAGATAGATAGATAGATAGATAGATAGATAGATAGATAGATAGAGGATCATTTACCCTGTTTTTAATAGGATTTCTTTTGTGTGTGAAAATACCATACAGAGGGGTTACAATTACATGAGCAAAGTAATGAGGTAATGAGTGCATTTCTTATCAAGCATTGTTGTCTCCTCCTTTGTTTCTCCTTACCATCCCTTCCCATCTTACCTTCCTCACCCCCCCCAAGAGTTTTATAATTTCTGGCTTTGCATGTATGTCTTTAGTCTATTTTGTGCTGATTTTCATTTGTACTGTGGGAGAAAGCCTCAGTATTATTTAAAAATAATTTTATGTAAAGATGTACAGAAGGATTACAGTTACCTGAGTAAGGCAAAGAATACATTTCTTCTTGAGTGTTGTTACCCCTTCCTTGTTGTTCTCCCACTATCCATTCCCTCCCTCACCTTCTTCACTGCCCCCCTCCCCGCTGGAGTTGTAAAGTTTATTTTCAATATACTGTCTTGTGGGAATCATTGTTGCGATGGATCATCCTGTGTCCTTGCTTCAGCATTTTGTTATTCCCCTTCCCCTCCCCAAATTAGATAACTGTATATACAAGGAACAGGGAACCAAAATCAAGTACAGTGACAACAGGGGATATACATAGGGGGAAGAACATACAAAGGAAACAAAAAAATCACATAGTACATTAAAAGCAACAACAACAGAGAAAAACCTCTTGTGTTGGTATCTTGGGGTTCATTTCACTTAGCGTCATCTTATATGGTCATAGGTACATAGCTTGTGAGCTATTCTGCTCATCTGATAAAATTATCCTAGATATATACTAATTATTACAACTGAGGGTAACCATGGGATCGACCAATATTTCTTTAGGTCTGGCTTACTTCACTTATTATTAATTTTTCTATATCTTTCCATTTGCTAACAAGTGGGCAAATGGGACAGTATCATTCTTTATGATTGAAGCATAGAATTCCACTATATATATCTCACATTTTCTTGATCCATTCATCTACTGAGGGGGCATCTGCATCTGGATTGGTTCCATATCTTAGCGATGATGAATCTTAGCTAATATTCACCATAGTTGTGCTGGTAGCTTTAGCATGGCCTTGATCATCTGGGGGCAAATGCTCAGAAGTGAGATTGCTGAGTCCTAGGGGAGATGGAGGAACCTCCATACTTCTTCTCAGAATGGTTGAACAAGTTTACACTCCCACCAACAGTGCAGTAAGGTTCCCTTTTGGCCACATCCCATCCCACATTTGTTGTTATTAGATTTCTTGATTGTAGCCATTCTAACTGGGGTGAGGTGGTATTTCAATGTTGTTTTGATTTGCATTTCTTTTATGGCTAGAGAAGTTTAGCATTTCTTCATGTGTCTATTGGCCATTCTTATTTCCTCTTCAGAGAACTCTCTCTTTAAGTTTTTAGCCTACTTATTAATGGGGCAGTTGTTTCTTTGAGGATTTGTTTTTGAGGGATTTATTTTTTGATTTCCAAGTATATTTTAGATATGAGGCACTTCTCTGTTGTATAGCTAGTGAAGATCTTCTCCAAGTCCGTGGGCTTTCTATTGATCTTACTAGGTATGTCCTTTGCCATGAAGAAGCTCTGGAGTTTCATGCAATCCCATTTGTCCAAGCTTTCTTTAACTTGTTGTTATTAAGTCATTATTAAGAAAATTTCAGCCTGTGCCAAGGAGCCCTAGAGTTTCTCCTATTCCTTCCTGTAATGTTTTCAGGTTGTCTGCTTTGAAATCGAGGTCATTGATCCATTTGGAGTTGATTTTGGTGCAGGTTGATATATAAGGATCTAATTTTAGTTTTCTACAGCTGTTTAACCGATTTTGCCAGCACCATTTACTGAAGAGGCTGTCCTTCTTCCATTCTATATTTTTGGATACCTTATTGGAAACAGGTGGCTATAGGTCTGTGGATTCATTTCTGGGTCTTCAGTTCTATTCCGTTAGTCTTCAGATCTGTTCTTGTGCCAGTACCAAGCTTTTTTTATTATGATGCTTTGTAGTAGAGTTTGAAGTTGGTATTTATATTCCTCCAACACTATTTTTTCTGCTAAGGGTTGTTTTTGTTATTGTACCATATGAATTTTTTATTGCTTCTTCTATTTCATTGAATAAAGAGGTTGGGATATTGATGGGTATTGCATTGAATTTGTAGAGAGCCTTTGGCAGTATTGTCATTTTCACGATGTTCATCCTCCCAAGCCAGGAGCATAGGAGGTTTTTCCACTTCCTTTGATCTGCTTTAGTTTCATTTTTCAGGTTTTCAAAATTTTCATCCGAGAGACCCTTCACTTCTTTAGTTATCTCCTAGGTATTTTATTTCTTGTAAGGCTATTACAAAAGGAGTTGCTTTTCTGATTTGAGCTTTACTCTTCTCATTATTGGCATGCAGGAAAGCCATAAAGTTCATTTTTCCACAAAACATCTTGTATATCTCATTGTTGCAATGGGTCCACCTGTATGCCCATTTAAACAATTTGTTTTTTCCCTTCCCCTCCACAAATTATACCAACATCAAATACAGTGAAAGCAGGGGTTATACTGTGGGGGAAGGACATACAAAGCAACAAAGAAATCATCTTATAAATGATACCACAATTTCTTGACCCATTCAAATACTGAGGGGCATCTAGGTTGGTTCCATATCTTAGCTATGGTAAATAATGCTGTAATTAACATAGTTGTGCTGGTAGCTTTAGTATGGTCTTGTTTGTGATCATTTGGGTAAATGCCCAAAAGTGGGATTGCTGGGTCATAGGGGAGCTCTATGTGGAGTCTTTTGAGGAACCTCCATACTACCTTCCAAAGTGGTTGAACAAGTTTACACTCCCACCAACAATGTAGTAAGGTTCCCTTCCAGCATGTGTTGTTATTAGAGTTCTTGATTATAGCCATTCTTACTGGGGTGAGATGGTATCTCAATGTTGTTTTGATTTGCATTTCTTTTATGGCTAGGGAGGTTGAACATTTCATATGTCTATTGGCCATCCTTCTTTCCTCTTCAGAGTTTCTCTTTAAGTCTTTAGCCCACTTATTTATTGCCAGTTGTTTCTTTCAGGATTTGTTGTTGGAGGATTTAATTTTTTGAGTTCCAGGTATATTTTAGATATGAGATCCTTGTCCCTTGTATGGCTAGTGAAGATCTTCTCCCAATCTGTGGGCTTTCTATTGATCTTGCTAGCTATGTCCTTAGCCATGCAGAAGCTCTGCAATTTCATGCAATCCCATTTGTCCAACCTTTCTTTGGTTTGCTGTTTCTTGGTCTCTTTTAAGAAAATTTCAGCCTGTGCCAAGGAGACCTAGAGTTTCTCCTATTCTATCCTGTAATGTTTTCAGAGTGTCTGCTTTGACTCCGGGGTCTTTGATCCATTTGAAGTTGATTCTGGTGCAGGGTGATATATAAGGATCTAGCTTTAGTTTTCTACAAGCACCATTTACTGAAGATGCTGTCTTTCTTCCATTCTATTTTTTTAGCTCCCTTATCGAAGATTAGATGGCTATAGGTCTGTAGGTTCATTTCTGGGTTTTCAGTTCTATTCCATTGGTCCTGAGGTCTGTTCTTGTGCCAGTACCAAACTGTTTTGATTACTATGGCTTTATTGTAGAGTTTGAAATTTGGTATTGATATTCCTCCAGCAGTGTTCTTTCTGTTGAGGATCGTTTTTGCTATTTAGGGTCTTTTATTGTTCCATATGAATTTTTGGATTGCCTCTTCTATTTCCTTGAAGAATGAGGTTGGAATATTGGTAGGTATCACATTGAATTTGTAGGCAGCCTTGGGAAATATTGCCATTTTCATGATGTTGATCCTTCTAATCCAGGAGCATGGGAGGTTTTGCCACTTTCTAAATTCTGTTTTGATTTCTTTTTCAGGATTTTAAAGTTTTCATCATAGAGGTCCTTCACTTCTTTGGTTAATTCCTAGGTATTTTATTTTTTCTGGGGCTATTATGAGTAGAGTTGCTTTCCTGATTTCAGCCACGCTTTTCTCATTGTTGGCTTACAGAAAAGCCATTAATTTTTGAGGATTAATTTTATACCCTGCTACTTTGCCCAAGTTTCAAAACAGCTCGAATAATTTGGGGGTGGAGTCTGTGGGATTCTTTAAATACATGATCATGTCATCTGCAAGGAGGGAGAGTTTTACTTCATCTTTCCCTATTTGGATCCCTTTTATGTTTGCATGTTGTCTTATTGTTGTAGCTAGGCATTCTAATACTAAACTGAAGAGAAGTGGAGAGAATGGACATCTTTGATCATTCCTGAGTTAAGAGGAAATGGCTTTAGTTTTTCACCATTAAGTATAATGCTGGCTGTAGGTTTGTCATATACAGCCTTTATTGTATTGAGGAACGTTCCCTGGATTCCTAATTTTTCCAGAACCTTCTTCATCATAAACGGGTGTTGAATCTTGTCAAATGCTTTTTCTGCATCTATGGAGATAACCATATGGTTCTTATCCTTGCTCTTGTTGTTGTGATGAATTATATTAATTGATTTGTGTATATTGAACCAGCTTTGCATCCCTGAAATGAATCCTGTTTGATCGTGATGTCTGATTTTTTGGATGAATTGTTGAAGTCAATTGGCCAAAAGTTTGTTGACAAGTTTTGCACCAACGTCCATCAAAGAAAAGGGTCTTTCTGCAATGAGTCCCTGCCTGGTTTTGGGATTAGAGTTATGATGGCTTCATAGAAACTTTCAGTCATTGAAGAGTTGGAGGAGTATTGGTCTGAGTTCTGCTTTGAAGGCCTTGTAAAATTAAACTGTGAACCAATCTGATCCTGGGCTTTTCTTGGATGGGAGATCTCTTATTGCTGTTTCTATTTTGATGCTTCATATGGTCTGTTAAGTTGGTTTAAATCATCTTGGTTTAGTTTGGGCATTGCTTACAAACTTATTAGCATAAAGGTTTGAAAAGTACTCTCTTATAATGTTCTGAATCTTGGTTTTTTTCTGTGGTGATGTTTCCATTCTCATCTCTGAGTTTGTTTATTTGGTGTGTTCTCTTCTTTTTCTGGTAAGATTTGCTAAGGGTCTGTGAACTGTGTTAATTTTTTCGGAGAATCAACTCTTTGTTTTGTTGATTCTTTCTATAGTTTTTTGACTCTAATTCGTTTAATTCTGATTTAATTTTAATTATTCGTTTCTGTCTATTGGATTGAGGTTTGGCTTATTGCTCTTTTTCAAAGCACTTCAGGTGCATCGTTAAATTGTTGGTTTCAGATCTCTCCAATTTGTTGATGGAGGAACTCAGAGCTATAAATTTTCCTCTGAGTACTGCCTTTGCTGTGTCCCAGAGGAGCTGGTGCTTTGTATGTTCATTTTTGTTAAAATGAACATTTGAATTTCCTTTCTAATTTCTTCCATGACCCATTGGAAGTTCAACAGTGTGTGTTCAGCCTTTGTGTGTTACAGGATTTTCTTTGGTGGCTTTTGGTGTTGAATTCTAATTTTATTCCCTTGTGATCTGAGTGAATGCAGGGCATAATTTCATTGTTTCTGTATTTGGCCAGATTTTCTTTGTGACCTAAAATGTGGTCTATTTTGGAAAATGTTCCATGTGCTGTTAAGAAAAACATGTATTCTGTTGCAGCTGGGTGAAATATTTTGTAGATATCTGTTAAGTCTAGTTGATCTATGCAGTTGTTTAGATCTAAGGTTTCTCTATTGAGTTTTGCCAGATTGATCTATACAGCGGGGAGAGTAGTATGTTAAAGTTCCCAAAAATTAATGTCTTCGGATCTATATGAGATTTTAGGGAAAGTAGCGTTTCTTGGATAAATTTGGGTGTTCCAGTATTTGGTGAATAGATATTTAGAATTGCAATATCCTCCTGTAGGAGAGATCCCATTATTAGTATGTAATGTCCTTCTTTATCTCTTCTCCCTAATTTTAATTTGAAGTCTATTTTATCTGATATTAGGATTGCAACTCCTGCCTGTTTATGGAGGCCATTTGCTTGGTAGATTGTATTCCAGCCTTTCACTTACAGAATATGTTTGTTTTTGTGGTCAAGGTGTGTCTCTTGAAGGCAGAAGATAGAAGGGCCTTGCTTTTTGATCCAACTAGACAATCTGTGTTGCTTAATTGGAGACTTAAGTCCATTAAAATTGAGTGTTAGGATTGAGAGGTGTTTGGTAGTACCTGCCATGTTATCCACTTTCTTGGAGGCTGTGCCTACTGCCTCATACTATGCTTACCTGATATTTTCGGGGCTGTTTCTCTGCCTTCATGATGTTCTTGTTGGTTTTCTGTGTATAGGACATCTTTAAGTACCTTTTATAATACTAGTTTGGTAGAGATATATTGTTTGACTTTTTCTTTGCTGTGGAGGGTTTTTCTTTGTCCCTCTGTTATGAAGGATAATTTAGTGGAGTACAGTATTCTTGGTTGATAGTTGTTTGTCTTTAGGGCATGGCATACATTATTCCAGGCTTTTCTTGCTTTCATGCTCTATGCTGATAAATTTGTAGCTATTCTGATTTGTTTACCTTTATAGGTGATTGATGTTTTCTCCCTGACAGCTTTAAGGATCCTTTCCTTGGCCTTTATTGATCCTGTGTGGATTATGATGTGACAGTGGGATGTCCTGTCTGGTCTGGTCTATTTGGGATCCTAAAGGTTTCTTGTATCTGAATGTGCCTATCTTTTTGTATGTTTGGGAAGTTCTCTGCTATGATTCTGTTAAATAAATTTCCCAGACTTTTAGTTTCCATCTCTTGGCCCTCCTCTAACCCCATTACCCTTAAATTAGGCCTTCTGATTGAATGAATCTATCATATTTCCTGGATTTGTCTTGAATACTTGTCTGTTCTTTCTCTATAATGTCTAGGCTGTCTTCAATCCCAGAGATTTGATCTTCTGCATGGTCTAACTACTGTCAATACTCTTTGTTTTGTTTTTTTTTATTTCCTTTCTTCTAATTGATTTGATAATCTCAATTTCTTTGTTGGAGCTTTGTTTTAGCTCTTGTGTGGACTTCTTTACCTCTTTGCTTTGGTTTTCAGTGTTTACTCTCAACTCCTTTAGTAGAGTAATTATATTTCCTTGGACTCCCTTTCCTTCTGTTGAAATTCATTCAACTTTCTCTTTGTGGCCTCCATGGATTCCTCCAGTTTTGTATTTGTGGATTCCATGAATCCCTCTATTAATCTTTGGTTATTCTCATCATGTTCATGCAATTCCTCTATTAATCTTTGCTTAGCCACATCATTCTCATACAGTTCCTCTTTTAATCCTTGGTTAGCTTCATCATGCTCACACATTGCCCTATCACGGTCACACAAAGTCCTCTGCAAGCTTTCAATATTTTCATTCACCATGTTTCCCAATAGTGTTTGTAGAGCATTTTGAGGACTCTTCTCTGGATTATTCATTAACTTCTCTGTTGACTGTTTATCATGAAGTTGCTTGACTTACCATTTTTCTAGTGTTTCTAAGACTCATTCTGCCCATTTGACTATGAAAGCACAACCAATTCTGAGCTAGAACACTATTTTAAGACAATCATCAGCCCAGAGCCCTGTAGTTTTACAGATTTTTTTGACACAGTCAAAATGAGTACAGATACAATCTAGTTCAACAACAGACCACTAAGGATCAATGAGCTAATAAAATCAAAGAAGGGGTCAGGGATCCAGAAATTAATAATTATAGGGAGAACTGTGAGGAGAAAATAAGATTAGAACAATGTAGGGAGAGAAAAGAAGAGAGGGAAGATATTTAATACCTAAATTCAGAGGGAGGAAAAAGAAAGGAGAAGAAACAAAAAGAAAAAGGAAAAAATTAAAATTAAAAAATGAAAAATGAAAAACAAAAATTATATAAGTATAATGAAATAATACTGCAATTAAAGGAATTAAGGTTGATAACTTGTGAATTAAGTAATCAATATCTGGATTGTTTGCATACAATGAAGGATAAGGTCTAATAACCAAAGATGGGTACATACCAGTGATTAAGTAGAGAAAATAAAAGGACCAAAGGGAAAAGGGAAAAAGAAAAAGGGAAAATGAAGAAAAGAAAAAGAAAAAAAGGAAGAAAAAGAATAAGGAAAGAGTAGAAAAAATTTAAGTAGAAAAAATAATTTGATTTATTTTGGGGATCTTGTGTCTCCCCTGTGTCCATATGGAGTCTCTTGGTAGAGTCTCTGGTTTGTTTGTGGTGTTTGGTTTTCCTGTTGCTTAGTAGGTTTCTTATACTGTTTTTTGTGCAAATATCCAGTTTTGTGCAAATATCCAGATATCCAGTTTTCTTCACACTATTTATTGAGGGAACTATCCTTTCATCATTTCCTTTCTTGGAAACTTTGTCAGAAGACCAAGTAACATTGAATGCATTGATTTACTCCTCATCTCAATGCTCTATTCCATTGGTTTGTGTGTCTGTTTTAGGTCAGCAACAGGCTTCATTTATTACCACTACTAGTTTATACTGCTACTGTGTAATGTGTTTTGAGATCAGTTAGTGTGAAGCTTCCAAGTGTTTTTTTTTTCTTTCTATGGTTACTTTGGCTCCTAAGTATTGCTCTGTGACTTTATGAAAAATGTGTGGCTGTTTCCTTCTGTTTCTCTGAATCATCTCACTGGAATTTTGATATAAATTTGTAAGTCACATTGACGTAAGGTTTATTTTGACTCTTATTTCTCCTAATCCATAAGTTTGGTGTATCATTCCATTAACCTATATCTTTCATCAGTTCACTTAATTCTTGTCTTACAGTTTATAGGATATAGATATTTTATCTCCTTGGTACATTGAATATTAAATTCCCATGATAGTGCTATAAATGTGATTATAGTCTCATAGAATATTATTATTATATAGAAATGATATAGATGATTGTGTGCTGATTTTGTGTCTTACAAACTTGCTAAATTTTTGTTAGTTTTTAAAGTTTGGGTTTTGGAGTCTTTAGGGCTTCTGCATATAATACCATGTCATAAACTGAGAGAGATAGTTTTCCTTCTTTCCTTAAGGTTTAGATGCTTTTTATTTCTTTTTCACCCCTCATTGCTCTGACTAGGATTCCTAATACTGTACTTCAAGGCACAAAAATCTCAGAGAACAAACAAAACAAGTTCTTTGCAGAACCTAAACATTTATTTTTATTTTATTGAGAATATAAGTTTAAATAAAAAGTAAATGCTAGAACCAAAATAGCATTGTGTTCTGAGTTAGAGCACTCCTTCAAATAAAATAAAGTGCATTAGTATTCCTTCCTCAGAACAAACTTACTACTCTTGTATCCTAGAAGCTTTTTTGTTTTAAAAGCCATCAATAATTGGCATCAGTTAAAATTTCAGAGGAAATTTTAGTTGGTGGAGCTTGTTATTTTCTCCCTTAAACATTCCAGAACTTGTATGCAAGAACATTTATGAAAGTATGTATGTCATTGGTTCTGGCTTTATCTAAAATTTCTGGGAGGAAAAACAAAGAATTCTTTTCATCTGGATCCTGATGCAGCATTTTTATCTTATTTGCTTTTAGCCACAATGTTTCTGTTTACAGCATGTGAAATTCTCTACCCAGAGCAAAGGTCCTGGCATTGATAAGTCAAACCACAGCCCCAGAAGCCGAATCAAAAGCAGAGGCCAGAGGCCACTTAAACTGTTCATTCTTAGAGGTTAATTCAGATTCAATTTCCCTGTCTATTGCTTTTAACACTGATTTGTCATACTAGGTGGTTGACGAGATTTATCCCCAGACACCAGAAACATGCACTGCTTCATCCAAAAGGCAGAACCACTGGATGGGGCTCATTTGATGCAGATCTTTTGGCATGATGGGACGGAGTCCCTCTACCCGGCTGTGTGGCTGAGAGACAACTGCCAGTGCTCTGAATGTTATCTGGATTCTGCCAAAGCTCGGAAATTGCTCCTGGAAGCTCTTGATGTGAACATTAGTATTAAATGCTTGGTGTTTGACAGAAAAAAGGTAATCACCTTTAAGTTTTCTCCTCCTTCTCTTTCACATTAGCTAAAAGGACTTGTTTTCAATCATTTTAAATAACTTTTTTATCATTTGGTTGGATATGTAACTATTTGTACATTCATGTTTATAAAGTGCTTTGAACAAATTATGCATGCTCAGCCAATGGGAGCAAATGTTCTAATTAGTACTACTACAAGATTGCTCATTATTCTTTCAGTGAGTGGCAGCTTGCTTCTGGGACTCCATTTATTCACCTGTAAAATCGGTGAAGGTACTAACATAGTTTACTTATGGAGAGTTATTCGGGATTCAATGAGATAAAAATGTTTATCATAGGGCTTGGCATATAGACAGCACTCAAAGAATACTACTAGTTCATATTTAATCAAGTTTATCCATAGATAGATGTGCATGGCTTACCCTAAATGTACTGTTCTCAAAAGCCATCCAGATGTAGCCACTATTCCTCTTTTCTCTTTTCCAGATTTCCTCCAGTTCTTATCCAAAGAGCAAATGTAACCAGAAAAACTCTTGTCCTCCTCCCAACTTAAGGACTTTATTTCCAGTTCGCACTATTAATATTAGCACCTTATCATGAGAAGTTTTGGGTATACAGATTTAGAGGATATGGAATAAGAACTTCTAAATTCCATTTCTTACATGTATTTTATTGGCCTCAGATACAGCCCCTTGACTTGCTCCCAGCAGGGAGGATAAAAAGGTTAAATTTCAGTCCTGGATTAACTTAAATTATACTTAGAAACTGAACAATAGTAGAGAACCAAAACAGATAGTAGCATAAGATACAAGTAGGTGACATTTCCTCTCTGTTTTATAAGGTTTACATCACTTGGCCCAATGAGCATCAGAGTGAATTTGAAGCTGATTGGTTGAAGAAAAGATGCTTCTCCCAACAGGCTAGAGCAAAACTCCAAGAAGAATTGTTTTTGCCAGGTAATCCTGCTGTGGTCTTCAATATCTTTTAAAATGTTGATAATAAGAATCTTTTTAAAAATTTACTATTAGTTTAATTTCACATACTTTGGCTATGGTATAAATTTTTACTACATGTATATACTGTGTATCAAATCTGGATAATTCCATCTCTTTTGTATGTTGTAAGGCATTTACAGTAAGAATTGAGCTTAGCCACAAAATCAAACTTTTATGTTTTGGTTAAAATAATAATTTTAAATGCTGCCAATACAGATCATTTGGGTAAACAATGAAAAGGACAGAGCAGTTCTCGAAGTACTAAAGAAGTAGGTATAAAGCAAGTGCAGCACCCAAGGACAGCACTGGGCCCTGAGTTCAAGCCCCTAGACTAGCACAAAAATTAAAAATAATAAAAATGTAAATGCAACAGACTTATATCTCAATCACCTAGGGTTAACTCTTATACTCCACAAATATTCCATAAACCCATCCCTACAAAGGGGCAGAGTTTCCCTTCTTAACAAGATGTCTAAGGCAAGAACAACACAAAGTTCAATCCCTAACCTGGTATCTAAAGATGGAATGTTATGATTATTGTGCCCATGAAAAGGAAAACACAGCATTGCATATGAGAGTGTGTGTATTCTTCTACCAGCACAAGCACATTTCCTGTGGAAAGTTTCTATGAGTCTTCAGGCCATCTGTAGCCAATAATAATGTTCAAGAAAACATTACAAATGATAGATGGTGGGGTGGGAGCAGGGGTGGGATGTGGAGGCAGGACAAAGAAAATTTTAGTTTTGAACTAAGACAAAAAAAATACTTAGACATTTTAAATACAATTTTGGGGATAAAAAATAATAGAGCCCAAGTTGTATCAATGGCAATCATGAGAAGAGTTAAGGTTCTCTCTCTCTCTCTCTCTCTCTCTCTCTCTCTCTCTCTCTCTCTCTCTCTCTCTCTCTCTCTCTCTCTCTCTCTCTCTGTGTCTCTCTCTCTGTGCCTCTTAGTCTTGCTCTCTCTCTCAGTATATGTGTGATCTGGTAAATTGTAGCTGGATAGTCCATGGGTTAAAGAACTTTAACAAACTCTCTTCTGTTATTATTGTTTCTGTAAAGATGATGTTCAGAGGGTTACAATTACCTAAGTCAGGTAATGAGTATATTTTCTTAAGTGTCACCTCTTCCCTCATTTTTTTCAGTTTTTCCCTCATATGTAATGATTGTTAAGTATTTGTTAGAACTTCGACTTCTGCAAAGTTTACCTAAATGTTTTTTAACTGCTGTTAAATCATTGAATCATATCAACAAGTGACCATTTTGTTGAATTCTATAACACTTCTGCTGGGAACTTAAAGTTACACACTAACCAGATATTTCACCTTACTACTGTCCAATCTGGAATTCTCAAACATCTATGAGAACTCAGCAGTGTACTGATGAGTAAGAGGTTTTGCTCATTCAACAATTTGAATTACATAATTTCAACACTTCCTATACGGATCAGTCAGAGACTGATATACTGATATACTGGTAGTATATCCCCTTCTGTCTTTAAGCATACACCAATTTCATCAAGTACTGAATTCCTCTATTTACTACATTTCACTGTTCTGACAACTGACCTCGTTTTGTTCTAGGATTTTGTGTGTAAACTGTCATTACCCACTGCTAGCTGATTGAATACATCTATAAGTAGTTAGAGGAAACAGAGGTTTTTTTCTGCTTTCTTCCAAAGAATGTGCTGCTAGATTCTTCCCATTACATAACTTCATAACAATTATCTGGGTCAAATTGCACTCTCTTGATTATGTGTTTTTTTAACATTTATTTTAGAACTATTTTGGCACCCCTAATGTTTTTTCCCTTAATTCTGTCTTGATTTTATAATCTTGTTAGGTTTTACTTTTATTTACTTCAGATTCTTTTTTAGGTGATTTTAGGATGTAAAAGCCAACATTTTGTTATTATCACTTAAGACTTTAAGCAGTGTAAAAGGATACAGCCACATCCCTCCATTAATATCATATGACAAGTAAAGTTTTAGA
This sequence comes from Dipodomys merriami, assembly GCF_024711535.1. Taxonomy (NCBI): domain Eukaryota; kingdom Metazoa; phylum Chordata; class Mammalia; order Rodentia; family Heteromyidae; genus Dipodomys; species Dipodomys merriami. Next base: position 22,591,373 of record NW_027203493.1, on the reverse strand, counting down.
GCTTGTTTGCTCAGTATCATCAGTCAGTAGCAAAATGGAAATTATAGTAAACTCAGTTAAGTAGTGGGAAAAAAATAATCACAATGACAGCCATAATCATGAATAATAGGATAGCTGGCTGTTGTGTAGACACTGGAAAATACTTCAATGGTTTAAAACAAAATCAGATTTTTAAAATGTATTTTCAAGCTGTGCAGTTGATGGATAAAAGAAGACATTAATGGGCCATTTTGAGGGATATTGGTTCTTTGGCTTTTTGCTTATGGAATTTGATACCTATTTTACTGTTGTTGGGTTATTTTTGAACAACAATATACCCCAGAACATACAAATAATGTGGGTTATATTTGTGAAAGGATTTTGAATTTTAATCCTCACTGTGAGGCTCCTTTTCTAATCTTTCCTTAATGAGGACACAAGACATTTCAAGGTACAGAGTACTTTCCTTTATCTTCTGGCCTGGGAATTGAGAGCAAATAAGAAAAGACAAATGCTCATCAGTCATGGCACTGATCATGAGACAGTCACTAGAGAGATTACTTCACAGCTGAAAGTAAGATATGGTGAATAATCATTCCTCATAAATATTTATGCAGCTGTATGTATACTGGGTACTTTTGTAGTAGGGACTCTGTAAGGACATTATAAGGAAGGTTAAAAATGGTATGAACTCTGTCTTTGAACATTTAAGTCTAGTGAAGTATAATCGTAAAAACAAGTGTAATATATTAAGTACATTAAGACTGCATTAAAAGTTCATGATACCATAGAAGAAGGGACTTCGAGAAAAAAAAGGAAATGTTACTGGAGATGGGTTTTGAAAATCTGATCAATTTGGCTAGGAAAAGAAACAAAGTAAAATTCTGCACAAGTAGAAAAATTATTAAAAGATAAAATAGGTTTTGGAACCTTCAATTAGTTTACCATTGGTATTGTTAAAATTGTTAGGCAACAGAGAAGGGAAGAGACAAACTCAGACATAGTTCAAGAGCTATTCTTGGTCCTTAACCGTTAGGCAAGAAAGTCCTCTCAGCAAAAAGTTCAATTAAAACATTTCATATATCTCCCAGGTCAGCATTTTACAAATCAGAGAAATGAATTCACAGGTTTTAGACAATTATAGCCATAATTTTTATTCAATGTTTTAAATTGTGTAGAGTCACAATTGATTTGATTCAAATGAATATATTTTTAATTGACAAGTCTATAAATATAATCCCAACACCTTGTTTCTTATTGTAGTCTCCCCTCTCTGAGTGCTCCTTTGGCCCTGGGTTTTGCATTTATCTGACAAAGAGAACAAAAGAGTCAGCTTATATGGTATAATGGTCTTGGGCTAGGAATGGTCTAATTGTAGACAATGAAAATTTAACAAAGAGGGGGGACATAAAGGGGTAGAATTCATATCAACAGAATATACTTATAGGGCTGGGAAGGTGGCTCAGTGGTAGAGCGCTTGCCTTGCATGCATGAGGCCCTGGGTTCCATTCCTCAGCACCACATAAGCAAAAAGAAAAAAGCCGGAAGTGGTGCTGTGGCTCAAGTGGTAGAGTGCTAGCCTTGAGCTAAAGAGCTGAGGGACAGCGCCCAGGCCCAGCGTTCTGGCCCCACAACCGGACCCAAAAAATATATATATATAAATATATATATATATATATATTCTTTTATAGAAACAATTTCAAAGCTAACTATTGAAAGCCAGAATATGAGCATTTCCAGTCATAGAAAGCTGAAGCCTTTAATACAACATGAGAAACATGAAGGTGGTTTTTAAAATAAATTACCTTTTAGCTTCCCTGTAAAATTTGGGCATAGTTATACTCATTGTTGTAACTGAGATGTAAAACTGCTAATAGCTAATTGACATAACTAAAATGAGAAAATTACTCTGTAGAATGTTTATACAAAATAATCTAATTAGTAACTTAATAAATTTATATCTGCAATTCACATACATCTCTAAGTGTTTATATTTAAATTTTCATTCTTTTTATTAATACTTAGTGTCAAAGCGAGTGAATACTTGTTTTCTATGTCATTTTGTAATTTGTAATTGGTTCTAAAATATTTTCTATTAACATCTGATTTCAATATTATTTGTTGTGGAGAACAAATTGAAAAAGTTGTCATTTGAAGAAAATCTTATTTTCATTGAGTCATCATTCTCCATTTTCTCAGCAATCCAGAACTGATTACATGGTATGACCAAGAAGGATTATTACTTTTTCAGTCCTATAAAACTGTCTTCTAGGAGAGCCATTCTTTACCATCCACTTAAGTAGATTACAGCCCTTCAGTATATAACCATAATCTTTCCTCCTTTCTAAAGAGCTTGCTATGAGAAGTGAAAAGCCTCAAGTAACTGTTAGGCCCTCCAAAATATATTTGCATTGCACACAGGAAAAGAAAAGTTATACAAAGTTCTCCTTTCTTAATTTGAACTATGCTTACTTGTAGATGGAGATTTTTCTTATAGAGCAAAGAACACTTAGTTTGCTTCAAGACCATTTTCAAAGACCTTTATCAAAATGCAAAAATCACATGTATGTGTGGTTTTCGCCTTAATTCGCATATATAATAAATCCACCAAACCTCCTGTGATATTGTACCCTCATTTCTATGCCCAGCTATTCTTGAACACCTTCTTTCTGAGATACAAGTCACTAGAACCTTGAAAAACTTACAGAATTCATTGGACAAGAAGTAAAAGAGTACTTTAAAAAAACAGCATCCCCATAGGGAGGAAAAGAGATCTGTTTCTTTCCTCTTAGTTTCCTTTCCCTTTTTAGGGACCAGATTTGGGGGTTAATGAGGCCCAAAGACTATGTTTATATATAGAAACAGGGTAAGATTGGCTGATGCCCTGCAGATTAGATAAACTATTTCAAAGCTCAATTAAGTACAGTTGGATAAAAGATCCTTACCTCTTGAAATAACACATTGAAAATCATCATACTCCATTCATGAAGCTAAAGAACCCCTTTGTGTCTTTTTGCTTCTGAGCTCAGGACTCTGGAATGTGCTTAACCCTCAGAAGGATATCATGTACAAATGGTTCCTTGAAAGCCAGTATGAAGCTTGTGCATAAGTTTTATGATGTGTGAAGTTCATGTTCAAGGAAGTATTTATTAGAAAGACCATAAGTTAAATTAGGAAGGCCAGCTCATACCTTAAACCTTCCATCATTTTCCATTCTTTTTATGTATCTAGACCCAAATGTGTAAATTTATTTTTAAGGTAGGCTCCTGACAAAAGATTTAATCTAGTCAAATGTATTTTCTTTTAGTGCCCCAATAGTTATTTTTGCAATTGTAGGGCAAATGTTTTTAAATTGTTCTCTTGATGTTAAAATTTAATTCTGTACAGATATCACATATTGACTTCCCACGTGGATTTAAGGAAATATGGTGCTATATCTCCTGAAAATTAGAGTATTTTACATTCAAAACAAGATGATGATCTTGGCAAGTAACTAATCATAGCACTGTCCTTGAAATTCGCAATTCTTGATAAGAAATGTACTCATTACGTTGCTCATGTGACTGTAACCCCTCTATACAGTATTTTTACAATAAAAACCTACAAAAAAAAGAAGTATGTGAAGACTTTATGTGTGGTCACAGGTTCTGTGATAAGCTGGGGCTCTTCATTTCTGATGTGAGCAAAACTCTTTCCAGGGTACTCCAAAATGAAAATTATGGTAAAGAAAACAATTGTAAACTCTGAAGATTTTTTTAAAATCATTGTAAACAGGCTAAAGGTATCAAAAATGGATAGATAGATAGATAGATAGATAGATAGATAGATAGATAGATAGATAGATAATTATAATCATAGTCTGAGAGTAGAAACTTGAATATTATTTGTAGCCTTGAGTATGCTGTGTATTATGTTGATGGCCTTGCTTTTACTAGAGTCTCTGAAAATGGCTTATTTTCTACGTGTGTGTGTGTGTGTGTGTGTGTATGTGTGTGTGTGTGTGTGTGTGTATAGAGAGAGTAATATTTGTTTCAAGGATCTACAGCTTTTGCATCATTAAAAGAAGCAAGATAGTAAATTTTCATTAAAATGTGCTGTAAAGATATATGTTTCCTAAATAGATCCCTCTTGAATGCAGAAATTTCTCATAATACAAACTCAGACTCAAACATAACTCAAGAACAAACTCCACAAACACAAACTCAAAGTTTTAAAAATATTAGCATCTTGTAAGAATGTTTTTAGTCCCTGTTTATCTCCCCAGCACCTAGTCACTCAAATTGCCTGAAAAGTGATACTGTCCTGAAGTTTAAAAGGTCTGGACCACTGACTGGATTGGCATAAATTAAAGAAGAAAGGCTTGTTGAATTTAAACCTTGCAAGAGCTCAGTTCATTTCACAGATGATGACTAGTCATGTTGTTGCAGTCTTGTGCAATGAACCCTACTCCTTATATTTTCTCTGAATTAAAAAGCCTTACTAGCAGCCAACACTTATCTTTAAATGCCTACACTTGAACAAGTTCTGACAAAGTATTCCTCATTGTGACTTGTCCTGCTTTCCTTTATAAAGGGCAGAATAAGCTATGGACATCCGGATGCAGGATCTTTTAAATCAGTATTTTAAATCATCAAATGTTTGTATACTGGTACATATACAAACTGATTTGAGCCACTGTAGATTTGTGTACTGGGAACCACTCTCCTATATTTGGCTAACTAGCTTTGGAAATTATTGATATATAACTCAAACCTCTGTTCCATTCTTTACAAAATTGCAATGCTAAAGTTATCTATTCCATATTCTTGCCATCAAGATTAGAAACACAGTTAGTCCCTGTGCCTGAGACCTAAAAAGTTTTCAACAAATATTAGCTATCATTCCTAATGTTACTATGGGTATACTGTGTGCCAGGCACTACATGAAGCCTTTGTATAATCACACTGCATGGTCACAAATGACTTCAGGATAACTATAATTGTCTTTGTTTTTGTTTTGTTTAATAGACAACTGAGAGAAGAGTCCAAGAAACTAGCTGGTAAAAGCAATGGATCAAACCAGTCCTCCTCTCCATGCATGTTTTGTCTAATACATACCAGTCAGTTTAAATTAATAAAATTTTAAAAATGACCTGAATTTCTCAGTTCGACCATCTAGAAGTCAAGTTTCAATAGCTGTAATATTACTAGTAGTTATGATCCACCGAAAATTTCCATCACCACAGTTACATTGAACAGCATTGAAGTCTACACCATAGTTTCTCTGTTATGTTTTATTCTCAATAGAAAACAGTAATGTCTTACAAAAGATATAGTAGATGTCTATTGATAAATTACTAAATCTCTATGATAAAGAAAAGGCCTTTGATATAAATAACCATGTCAATAAGAATAGCTAATTTCCTTGTCTTTTCCTTTCTTTCTCTTCTACTCAAGATTGCTCTCAAGATTTCTCTCTTACTAGGCAAGTACTTCACCACTAGAGCCACATGCCCCAGTCTTCTGTTTTTCAGAATCTGGTACCTTTGTCTAGGCTGACCTTAAGCCATTCTTCCTTCTACCTTCTCCTGAATAATTGGGATTATAGACATGTGCTATTATGTCTGGCTAGCCATAGCTGATTCTATCCAACAGAATGGAGAAAAGCATAGTATGGATAACATGCCCTTGTATATATTATCAAAGTGTCCCCAAATTAGAAGAATCCTCACCTGTAGTCTAGGTAACATGTCTTCAAAAATAAGAACTAATGTTAAAAAAATCTTAAAATTAATATGAAATAGCCAATTAATTCTCTAACATTTCTTCTACTTCTCGTATTCTGTGTCCTTGATCTCCATCTGAGGCTCAATATACTGAAAACTGTTTTCAATATTTCTTTTAGGTTTCTGAATATACTGAATTTAGGAGTATGCTTTTAAAATAGAAGATGATAATTTCTTCTTTATGCTTGTCATACTTACTATTTGACCTCAGAAAAATTTCTCCTAACTGGGAATAAAATGAGCTTTCTAAATATGTAATAATTATGACATGAATTTTGTTGTTGTTTTGTTGTTTTGGCTTGGTTTGTTTTTTGTGCCAATCCTGGAGCTTAAACTCAGAGCCTGACTCTGTCCCTGATCATTTTTGATCAAGGCTAATACTCTACCAATTGAGCCACAGCTCCACTTCTGGCTATTTTTCTTGTTAATTGAAGATGACCATCTCATGGACTTTCCTGCCCAAGCTGGTTTCGAATGGTGATCCTCAGATCTCAGCCTCCTGAATAGCTAGAACTACAGGCAAGACCACCAGCTGTAATCATCTTCTTTTGGATTATTCCAATCCAAATAATTACAATCTGGGGGTTTTAAAATATAATGATCAAATGAGAGTGCAAAGAAAATAGGCAGAGAATTCAATATTCAAAACAAGCCTAAGTAGACCACTTCTCTGAAGTGTCACTTTCATATAAAGCTAACTCTTGTTCTAGAAGAAATATATGAAGCTGGAGGAATTAGACTTGGAGAACATTGTTCATGTGAAAGAGTAAGTTGAGCATCATGAAAAAAACATTAGATAGAGATTAAAAGGTCAAATGCCTTGAACATATTTCAATCATATCACATGTCATGGTATTTTACTCAACAACTTTCTTGTCTAAATCCCCTATAGAAGTCTTTGAAATCTACTGTCCAGCAATAGTGCCTTGTGGACATAGTCTAATTCTGGATTTATTGCGAAGATAAATCAACACATAATTTCTGAGTAGCTGATACATTCCAATACAAAGAACGTATATACAACACTACCCCTCTTCTTCCCCAAAACCAGTTACAATAGCTTAACTATCCTGAAACCTTCATTATTTATTATTGCTTCAGGTAATTTTCTCTGATCTTAACTCAACATGCCCCATGTTCTACCACGCTTCCCTTTGCCAAGGTAACCTAGTTACCATTGTCCCTCGTCCCACCAGGGACAAAGGAATTGAAACTCAAAATTAAGAAACCCTCTGGATAGCAGTTTGACTTCCTGAGGCAATATAGTCAAACACTAAGAATGTAGAATGTGTTTAATACTCCAAAATGTTAGCATTGTTTAAGCCTATCAACACAGCTAGAAGGAAGATGTAAATTATAGTTTGCAGTTTAATTTGGAAATTCTAGCTCTTGTGGAAGCTGTTATTTTTAATCAACCAGAAATTTTGGCAATACAGGCATCAATAGCCTAATTATGTCTTATAAATACACACTCCTACTTGCTACTGAAAATTTCCTCAGCCAACTACCTGGTGGGAGAGTAAGAAATGGCTCTCTGTCTCTAAATTCATCTTATCATGACTTATGCTAATATCTCACAACTAAAAAAAAAATTCTATCCTGGGCTGACAACAGAAGAAATGATTTCCAGTCCACACATACTGCAAGAAACACTGACACCATAATTCACTCTTACCCTGGAGGCTTTGGGGTGAGTTTCCATAAGATGGGATATTCCCCAGTTAGAAAAGTAAAGCCTTGTTCAAGATGATATTGACTATATATTCTTATTCTGACACTTGTTAGAAAGGTTTGCTGACTTGACAACTTCCTTCCCAAGACAGGAAGGAATCAAATAAAGCAGCTAGTGTTATCTGTCTCCTGGACACAGTTGTTAGCATCTGCCTTGTTTCCCTTAGAAATTACTATTTCCCCGTGGCGCCAAAGTTTTAAAGTTCATTTTTCAACATAACATCTTGGGGTAGAGGTGGGGGGGACAGGAGTGGGGCAGGGGGATGGGAAGGGATGGGAAGGGGAAACAAAGGAGGAGGCAACAATGCTTGATAAGAAATGTACTCATTACCTTGCCCATGTAATTGTAACCCCGCTGTATGGTATTTTCACAATAAAAAAGAAAAAAGAAAATTACTATTTCCTCAATGTTATACTCCTTTTAGGAGATCCTAATTTGCAAGCCAATTATACTTTGCACTTGTTTTCTGTTTTCTCATGTGAATATTTTTGTGAGCATTTAGAAATCTAGAATGAGAGAGCTAAGGGAAGACATTTGACCTTTTCTCTTTCTGCACTTCCATTTAAGGGTATATGTATCCAAGAAACATATTCTTATATTTCCTTCCTATGGCTAGGAACAGCTTCATCTCCAATATAGCCTCTAAATCAGGTGAAATAAAAAGAACTGTGACTTCCCTTCTCCCCAGGATAAGAATATTCTGTTTTAGTCAAACATTTTAATTGGAGTTGGACAAACAGATAGTATTAAATCTGATATCTCAGGGCTAAGGTTTTAGGCAAAGAAATCTTACAAATCAAGAGCCATTTAAAAGCTAAAAACCATTCCCACAATAAATGGTACATACGGGGAAAACAGTTATAGACCAGACACATATTTGGGTTAGAGGCATAGATGTATGGATCCAAGATGTCAGGCATGCCTGAAATGACTAGCACTTAGTTAACTCACTGATAGATCAATGATTAGCTCTAATGAATTAAACCCTTTGCGAAGGCTATTGCTTTGTGTAAAAACAACATAACCCCATCTGTTTATTATTTCATCCACAGAATGCCAGTATTGGAGCTCAGAGTTCCAACTGCCTACTTTGAATTTTGAAGACGTCTTGAAAAATGATAAGCAAGCATACCATTGGCTCTCCAGCCTCAAGAAAGTAGGCATTGTACGACTCATTGGAGCAGCTGACAAGCAAGGAGAAATTATGAAACTTGGGAAAAGGATTGGATTCCTCTATCTCACATTTTATGGGTGAGTCACCTGATGGCTTATGTCCCATCACAGTCACAGTTTCTTATATTTCCCAGAGAGAGGTCCTCTTTGGACTGAAGGTGCAGAAATGTCCATGATGTCTTTAGTGAAAGCCACATGGAAAAGGGAGTCTAAAAATGGTGTTTGAGAATACACAGACCTTTTTTTTTAATCTTTAAGTAGTTGTATAAAGGAGTTGCCATTCTACAAAGCAGTTTACGAATACAGTGCATCTCAATCAATGTCACCCCATTCATCATTGTCCTCCACCCCTCCCAATCCCACCTTTTCCTTCAATTGGCTTAATTTTGTAGAATATGTGTTGAATTTTAGGACTGTTTTTCTCCTCCACTCCTTCTCTGCTGAGAATTTTTGGATCTGGCTAGTTACAAGTGGTACATTAGGCTGCTCAGGCTGTCAAGATAAAATGATACACAATGTTTTATTTTCTCATAGACTTTGTAAACTGGGAGTCCAACATCAGGGTGACATTTGTTTCCTAGCTTAAAGTAACTGCCTTCAAATGTACCTATACAGTCATCTCTCTGTGTGCAGCAAACTGCCATCTCTTCCTCTTCCTGTTCTTGTTGAATTAGGATCCCACCTTTTAAACTTCATTTACCATTAACTACTGCTTTAAAGGACCTGTTCGCAAACACACGAGGGTTAATTTTGCTCATCGCAGATAAGATAGAAGATTCTGTTGCTTTAACAGTCTTTAAAAGCATGTCTTGAGGTTTATTTTAAGTTTTATTTCTCAAGAGTTAACACAAAGTTAGATTCTGGTGAATTAAAACTAGCCACAAGATGTGTTAAGATAAATGTGTAGACATTTGAGCCTGTGAGCTTTACTAATGGGAAATATAATTAATTTTTACTATGCAAAAATAGTTTTATAAAGTTTCCTAGGAAATAGCATTCGAAATCCACATTATTAGCAACAGAGAACATTTTTCTTGAAGTGAGGGGTACAACTGAATTTCTCATCACTAAGGTGATGTGCCTCATGAAAGGTGGATCCAATTACCAGCAAATACAGGAATTGAAAAGGACCATCAAAATCTAAAGTTTGCACATGAGCTGGTGGCACATGAGCTGTTCTGAGATGTCTTTGCTTTGGCTCACATAATGTTGAAAGAAAATGGAATTCTTTGTCAGCACTTAAAAACTGTGAGATTTTAAACTTATATGGATTTTCTTTTTCTTGAAAACTCAAGACTTACAACAACTGAATAGCTGGCCTAAAACCTAGCATGTCAAATATTTGTTAGACATAAGGATAGGAGTGCCTTAAAGTGTTTGTCTAAGTCCTCTTCTCAACCCCAAAACTGCAAGGATCTTGTGAACATTTGAGTTTGCCATCCCTAATCTAGCATAAGACCTTGTCATAGATAAACAAAAATCAAGAATGTTCAATTACTTGCCCTCAATAGTTTGCACACTTTTTTATTTGTTTGTTTTTGTTTTTCTTTTTTCATGTCAGAAGATTTAGACCTGGACAATTCAATCCTCACCCCCTCCCTAAGAATTTACTTATACCATACTTAACATATTTGCTTTCCAGAAAAAGTATGTCCTTCCAGAAAAAAGTATGTTTGCAAGAAGTAGTGGTGCTTGAGAATTTATAACAATAAATAAATAGAAGGGAAATAATTGAAATTATTAATAGCCAGGGTGTAATATGTGTTAATTCTTTTAAGATCTCTGAAATAGATTTTAACCTCCAGTTCATTAAAGAATCGCAAGCCTAATGAATTTATTTGCAACTCAAGTTCTGGCAAATATTAATAATGGAATTAAAATATATAAATCCAGGCTTGCCTGTCACTATTTCACATTTTACTATCAAAAATGAGAAGTACCTGAAAAGATGCTTTCAGATACTGGAATTAAAAATTAAATTCCTCTAAATTGTTTTATAGCTTTCATACACCAGTAATAAACTTTTAGCATCTATTCTAGATACTTCACAATTTCAAAACAGTGATCAATCTTGAAAGCTCTTTTGGGAAGTTTCCTAACTCCGCCCACCTACCCACTCATCTTACTTTCTGGATCCTAATCCAAAATTATGATTTGTCTTGTATTTGTTTTGTTTCTGCAAGTCCCATAAAAGGGTTTACTAACTTGGCCACTGATCTAGTATTGTGACATTTATTGCAATCAATACTGAAGTTCTGTTGTCAAAACAAACCAAAACCTACTAATACATATCCACTTCTTTTATCCAAGACCTTTCCCATCTAAGTGAAGTTGTTTCTACCCTATCTTGCTTGCCTCAAAAAAATCACATTTTTTCCAGAATCTCACAAATGATATATGTCAAGAAATACATTTTTGACATCTGACCTCTATTTTCACCAAAAATTCCTTCATGTGTTTATCCATATTTAATCCTCTACTTTGAAGACTTGAAGAAAAGAATTTGACAGTGATTGCTGTTGTTTTGAGCTAAATAAATATTTTCTCTGAAGTCCTCTCTCTTTTCTACTTTTCCTCTCACAAATGTGAGAGTGTGATATTAATGGTTGGGTGATGTGAAAGTTAAAGGAATATTCAGGAGTATCCTCTCCTATTCAAAAGAACACTTACAAAAACACATCACAATTTGGGTTGCACATTGGAATAAGATATTTTAAAATATATAGACATCTAGGTGTTTTCTTCGGAGATGTTTCTTTAATAGAAATTGTAAATGACCTGAGCAGCAGGACTTCAAACCTGGCAAGTGAGTCTCATAAGCAGCCAAAGTTGAGAACCACTGGTTTAGAGGAAAGACTACTTCAACACGAGCTGATTTCAATTTCAGTAGAACTTGGGTGATTAAAAGCTTCAGAACTCTCATAAATACATACATTTTTAGAACTTTGTTCCTCTTTCTATGTTTTTATGTCTGGATCTGACTTTTCTTCAAAAGAGAAACAGTAGCTACCTTAAGCCATGTCCCTATCTTTCTGATTACTATTTTTCCATTAACAATGTGTCTTTCTCCTGTTTGAAAAATAATGGATGAATGAGTAAAATGAGTAAAGACAGACAATAAATAATGGAGGGGGATTTCCAAAAATGCAAGAGGAATAGGGAAAGAAAACTGTTGACAAGTTAAACTCTATTTTTTATTAAGATTTGTCAAGGAATTTTGCAGAGGATCTTGCTTCCACATCAAAATCAAGAATAGTTTGTTGGTGGTACCACTTCAGAGTGGTGGTACCCCTCTCTGGAAATGAATACCTACTAAACCAGCACTTTTCCCCTCACATAAAGCTTCTAATTTGGAAAATTTTAAATGAATGTATCTAAAATAAGAAATAAGAATATCTATGCTCATTTATTAGTTGTCATATCAATGGTTAAGTGGTTGGTTGGAAGAACAAAACACAATAAATTCCAACAATTCATGCAGTCTTCATAGATAGTAGAAAGGAATAAATGTTTAATGACTAAATTCATGTCTAGATTTTCTTAAAGACAAACAGCAGACATTATTATTATGACATTTCATAATTATAAACTTATGTTTAACTAAATCAAAATGGTAATCAACTTGGGGAGAAACGTACACGTCATTTTCCACATCTACATTTTTTCAGATACTTGTCATTATTTTGTCAGCACATCGTCTACACAGTTTGTTGTTGTTGTTGTCATTGTTATTGTTGTACGTGTGTGTGTGTGTGTGTGTGTGTGTGTGTGTGTGTGTGTGTGCTCAGACATGAGAAATGCTCAGTAAGCTTAATGCATTGATGATGAAAGCTAAGGATGGAAAAAATAAAACACCACTGGACCTGCAATTTTACCAAATATATATACATACATATTTATATGCATACATATGTATATATATATAGAGAGAGAGGGGGGGAGAGAGAGAGAAAGGAGAGAGATAGAAAACAAGATGTAACAAGATGAACTTTTTAGCATGATATTAACCTTTGAATGAAGCCAAAGAGATACATTCTTCTCTCACCAAATAGTAATAGCAATAGTAGTGGTGGTAGTAGTAGTAGTAGTAGCAGTAACAATGGTAATTAGTAGTGAAATAACTTGCTGGAACCCTTTAAGGAAAGGTGATAATGTTGAATAAATTATCAGAATTTTATGACCTGGTTTCATTCAATGAGAAAAAGTCATTGTAAGCTATGCCTGCATATTGCTATTTGCAATGATGACACCCCATTGGAATGTTTTCAAGTATGTATTCTACAGAATAAATCCCAAAGAAACTACAATTGCTCCCAATAAAAGAACATGTCAAAATTGAATATCAGTATTACAAGGCACTCTGCCTAGCATTTTGTTCTACACTGACTTGAGATTCTATTTTACAGGGAATTATCTTTAATGACTGGTATATATGGATGAATATGAATACATAAAAGTCAGTTTCCTCTCAATAAGCTAGACCAATAAAAAAAATTGCATTAAAATCCAGGAGCAGAGTAAACACAAACCACAGATATTTGACATTACAAGTGGAGTAACAGAGTAATCAACAACTGCCATCTATAATTCAAAGGGCCTGAGTGCTCTTCCAACATAGTACAAAGTATAGTCAAATGGGATCATGTGCACCTATAAATTGACCTTTAGTAGAACCAATTCCAATCCCTCTAAATTTATATATGCTACATAATGCAAGAAGTTATGACATGAATAATATTTTTAGTTAAGATTCTGAAATGCCCTATTTGCTATCTCAAGCTAAACCATTTTTACTACATACCATTCTTCTCCATTCACAGCATGAGTTAGTGAAACTGAAACTCATTGTCCTTTGTGCTAATGAGCTCCTTTTTGGTAAAAAAAAAAAAAAAAAATTGTAGCCAACACAGGATTATATCTGCAGTACTAGCTCATCCAAAGAGAGCCCCCATGAGACAACTCTATATAATCCCTTTCAAGGTTGTTTAGTCAGGACTGACTCATCTCTTCCTATATCCCCTTTTATCTGCATGCATCTCCCTTGCTTTTTTATCTCCTAACTTTTTATTCTGTTGACAGGCAATACATATTAAATCTTTCTATGTTTGTGGCTGTTTTTATGGCCTTTCTTGCCTTGCTCAATTGATTCTTAACCTTGTTCTTATTTCCACCCCCTGCTTCCTCCTCCCTCAATCTGACAGCCTCTGTGACTCCAGAGACCTACTTTCTGTCCCCACTTCTGCTCTGGGTGGTCTCTAATAATACTTCATCCTATAATAGAAAATCAGGCAATTTCTGTATCATTGTTGAAAGTTCTCATTGCTGTGGGGAAACAGAAAACACCCTTGTAAGGTGTAAGATACTGTTTGTTTACTAGGTTGAAGTCTTTTAAGACTATAAGTTTCATAAGATAATATTGAGACATTCAAATGATCTTACAAAAGGCAAAATCCATGCCCTGAAATTTTCTTCTCTTATTAGTTGGGAGAACAAGTAAACTGGATAGGTCAAGATTCTATTATGGTCATATACTCAATTACCAAAGTGACAGAAAAACAGAGAAAGTGATAGTTGGAGAAGAGGGATTTAGTGTGTTTTTTTTTAAGTTATCTATCACCGTGTTGTAAACTATCTGCTTGTTATACATGGAACTAAACTAGTCATGCCAACATTTGAAGCATATGCATCTCATCATTGACAGGTTGAGTTCCTTGCTGGCCAAAATGGTGGTCTAGCTCAGTGCTAGACTCTCTATAATTTGTAAGAAAATTGTAGTGAAATAAAATGTATGCAAAGATATTAAATACCTTCATTAGGTCAACATCAGAATGAATTTTTTAGCATTCTTGATATATACCAGTTTTTAGTTTAAATTTTTAACCACATAAGCAACCTGAAGTGACATTTCATCAGAACGTAAAAGATAACAAAACTTTTAACCTTAGCTAGCAAGACTATTATATGTCCAGAACTGAGTCCAGATGTTCAGGGCTTGTTTGTTTGCTTTTGCTACAAATGCTTTTGTTTCTTGTAGAATAACAGGAGTTAGACGGGTAAGAGTAATGAACTAAAAATGAATACCTTGTTTCTAAAATATTAAATTTAGGAATAAAGTAAAGAAGGTGAGAGGCTATAAGGAAAACTACTAATAAAAGAAAATAAGCAGAAACCTTGATAGTTATCAAATTTTATCATATGGAATATTTTTGGAAGATGTATAATTGCTGAATAACACTTGGAAGGCCACAAGTTGTATTAGAAAAATATAAATAAATGTGTGATGAACTTTTTTCCCAAAAGTTTTAGGAAAAATTGGAGGCCTGAACACCCCATAGTATCTGTATTGCATTATTGTTCAGAGTCGTCCATTGAATCAACAAGAACACCAGTTTTAATCATGGCTTTGCTCTGGGCTCTTTGTAGGTGAGACATTAACCTAAGCTTTAAAAAAATATGTTTTTTATTGTAAAAATAGTGTACAAAGAGGTTATACTTACATGAGTAAGGTAATGAGTACATTATCCTATAGAGCATTCTTACCTTCCCCTTTGTTTGTCCCTACCATCCCTTCCCTCCCACCTCCCCAACTCTTCCCTCCCTCCCCCATCACAAGTTATAAAGTTCATTGTACATCTCATTATTACAATGTGACCTAGGCTTTTCATATAACTTCCTCCTAGATCTCTCTGAGGCTCTGCCATCCTCTTTCTTCAGGAGTTCTTTAATACCTTTTATGCCCCGAGGCCCTGGGGCAAAAGTTTGATGGAAAAAAAATAAAATGTTGCTACCTGCTGCTTAGTTTTGCATCTGCAAGAATACCTTGCATTCAGACTTCATGGGATGAACAAAATAGTTTCTAGTGAGCTGTTTGTCAAGTTCACCAGCCAGAACAGTAAACAGTGGTATTGAAAAGGCCTCTAGGGAGTTCAACTCTATAGCCTTCCCAGCATTCAATGGATTTCTGTAAGAATTTCTCAAAGACATTTGTAAATCAGTTCAACAGCATTTCACACATTCATTCCTATTAGGGTCTGGATAAGTGAAAAACACCCTTAGTCTTTGGCAACTGGCCCCTTAGAAATTGCTCCCACCATTATTAGCACTGCCTCCAAATCTAACTGAAACAACTACTGCTTTGATTTATGTGTTACCAGAAAACATTTCTGAACTGTGGGGATGGAACAAGGAGAGAGAAAACAAGTTTATTCATTTTGTTGAACATTCTAGCCAAGAAATTGCTTAAGAAAACCACACAGCCTTCCTTGAGTAAAATTGACTTGTTGGTTATGGAAAATAAAAAAAATAGAAGCAATTCATAGTTGGGAGGAAAACAAAGAAATCCTGTCTAAGTTCTGAATTTTGTTGAAATCCTATCCTACTTTGTAAAAAGCCCATGCTGGGACTTCTTAATGAGTTGTTTTAAATATAGTACTGACATGGAGTGTTAGAGAAGGGGGAGAAAGCCTTTAGAATATGTGTACAAGAATCATATTAGGGTTTTCTAAGTAGGGTAACAAGCTACGTTCCTAGAACCATTTGAACCCATTTATGTTACCAGCCAGAAACCAGTCCCTGAGGTTGCCTTCGTGGTATTGAGTTTCATAGTAATTAGTGCTACTGCCAGCAAAACCACTTGAGTATGAGGTCATCTCATGAATGGAAGGAAAAGTAAGTTCTGGGTCTCAGACTTCTCTAGAAACCACTTGAGGTAACTATTCAAGCAGTTACTTGTCCATAGGTCCATCCATGTAACCTCTTGGGTTACATTTTGGAGCCAAAACAAACCACTGTCATTGGGACAGAAGAAATAATGTTACAGGCTGTATTCAGCTCAGTTCTTTACAGGTATTATCTTGAAATATCTGATAAGAATTATGATCACTATCTGACAGGTAAGGAACTGAGGTAAGGAGATCTAAGATGAAACCCAAAGTTCTTTGACTCAAGAGCCTGTGACCTTCCCATTTTGACAATGAATTTCACTCAGTGTATCCATAATGAATAGACTCCTTTTGGAGAGAATTTTTCTAACTCTTGATTGTGTGCTTTTAGGTAAGGGATAGTTGACATCTTGCTAGTCCTACTTGTCTTCATTAAGAATTTAAAAAAACTACAGCAACACCTTTTATTCAATTGTACTTTTTCCCAGATGATTGACAAAAAATTTATTTCGAGACAGTATGTAATCTGATGTTTTTGTAAGTAAATATGTTATGAAATTGTAAGAATCCATCCCAGCCACTCCAGGGGACCACTCACAGACAGGCATGTGCAGGGCAAGAAGGATTCTAAGGTTTATTAGTGGGGCCATATTGCCCACAGAAGAGAAGTATGGGGTCTGCCCCTATCCAGGTGGTAGCTCTCGGGCTAGAGGTAAAGGAGGTACTCTGTGTGAACAGGTAGGTCTGGATGGAGTGTGGAAGTGGCCAGCTATCCTGGCAGGAACTCTAGGGCAGGATGTGGATGGAGTTAGGGGCTACAGGGTGCCCCAGGAAAGGTAGTGGGAGTAGCTGAGGTCCTGAGGTGGGAAGAATGCCAAAAGAAATGATTAACATTCAAAACAAGTTAGCATACCATTAACTCAGGCTTACCATGGGTGTGGGTGTATGCATGCACACACACTGAGGACACTTGTAGTTACACTCTCTCTTAGCCAAGTTCAAGTGTGCAGTCCATCATTATAAATCAATTATTGCGATCTTTCATATCATGAATATATGAGCTATATGAATACATAAAAATTTTATATCTGTTGACCCAGATCTACCTTTTTCCTCCATTGTATTTAATAGTTACCAACCATTCTACTCTCTGTTCTTGTGTTCTCATGGTGAAATTTAATACAGACACAGAAAAATCGCATAAAGTTAAAGTATCACTTGATAAGTTATTATAAAAGCAAAAACTTTTAACCATTCAAATCAAGAAATGCAGTATTGGCAGCCACTCTTAATATCCATATATGTGTCCCAACTCAAAAGAAGCCCCAAATGCAATGTCTGCCATTTGCTTCTTCACTGTACTGGTTTACTGTATCAGCACCCACCTATGCATCTTACAACACTTCAATTTGCATTTCTTCTTTTCTTAACCTTTTCTTTTTTCTCTCCTTGATGATTAGTTTCAGTAAATATAAATTTACTCCTCGGCACAAATCCTGTGTTAATAGATTTCTATTCATTTGGCTATCTGACACCCATGCCCTTGTAAATTTCTCAGGAAGGGTTCATGGGGACAATATTCCCTGAATTCTGAAATGTTGACAGCATTTTAAGTGCTTTATTTACACTTGAAAATTGGCTTACTTAAATAGAGCATTTTTAGCTCATACTATCTTTACTACTTCTACAAGGCTTTGATGACTTTTCTTTACAAGTAGTTTGGTATTTCTCCCAGATGCAAGATCATTTTCCTTGATTATGTCATATGTTGGTTGTTTGTTCTGAGGCAGTATTTTTTTTCAGGGAGGATATAGTTTGGTCTTTCAATGTGTCCTTTTTTGTTTGTTTGATTGTTGAATATCAAGTAATCTTTCTTCCCAAACACCGTTTCATACCTATAATCTAGCTTCTCAGGAGGCTGAGATATGGAGGATTACTGTTTGAAGACAGCTTAGTCAGAAAAGTCTATGAGACTACTTCCCCATAATAACTAACCAAAAGCTGGAATGGAGGCATAGCTCAAGTGGTAGAGCACAAACTGAGCAAACAGCAAACCATCCAAGCAAACAAACATGAGTCTCTAAGTTCAGACCTAGGTACCAACAAAAAATATAGGGGTTTTAAGTGTTATTTTTTAACTTTTTATTTGCAAAATTGTATTTTTATTATATTTATGTAGTTGTACAAAGGGGTTGGTGTTCAATATGTCAGTTTTTTAGTACAATGCATCTTGTAGGCTTTTTTAAAGTACTTATTCTGTTCTTTTGTTTTGGATTCATTCTCTTAGGTCTTCTATTATGCATACATTAAATCTTTGCCTGCTCTCTTGTATCTTTCTCATTAATCTTCTTTACATACATTTACAGTTTTACACATTGTATCTCCTTTAGTCTTCATTTATTTTCAAATTTTTGAGTTGCTACTGAGTGTAAGTCATTCCTCATACATTGTGCCATTCCTAAAACACTTTTGTATTTATTAAAAGTACATATAAATAAGAAACAGAGGTTAACAATAAAGAAGGATAGTATTTTTCATCTTGTGGGGGATATTTGCTGAGACAGTTATTGTCTATAGACATGGTATTTTGCTACTTACATTATATTTTCCTTAAAATAATTTTAAGTTTACATAGTAATACTTCTGTTGCTAATTTTTGTGCTGTTATTTTTACTATTAAGAAGAGACAGGAACCAGAAACCTTTTCAAATTTAGGTTTTTCAGCTCTCACTCTGCATGCTTCTACTTCGTTGTTGTCTTTCTGCTTTGTTTTCATTGACAATGTTTATTTGGTATGGAGTTTTCTTCATCAAGAGGCAGCATTATTACAACAGGAAACTTTGTTTTATTTAGTTTCTAGAAATAGTTAAGGGTGAGAATTCATGAGATCAGAATATGCTGATCCCATACCAAAGATACCCCATACTCAGCTGTTCAGAATTGTGTATTGCTGCCATCCTCAAAATGCCCTATTGTCCTCACTGGTGAGTGTGTGTCTGGGAATTTTTCACGTATTCATGAACACCATTGCTTCCTTCAATTTCCTCCTTTACAGATAATGATATGATACCACAGAGCTCTGTGGTTTTACAATGTGTTTTTTTTCAACCCACGTTTATTTTAAGGCTCATGGGAAAATCTTGTCAGATATTGTCCACAAGGTTAGGTAGGAATTAGATGTTCCATAAGGCAAATTCAGGAAAAAATATTAAGAAGTATCTTATATCCATAACCCTAGAATCTTCATTATATATATATATGTATACATATGTATATATCCATATATATATATATATATATATATATATATATATATATATATATATATCACAGAGATTTCCACACTCAATGAATTAAGAAAAATTCCAGGTATCTGGAAAGTGATTTTATTTTTGTTCATCTAGATTTGAATGATGGCTACCAACCTTCATTTTAAAAATGGAATGAAGCCCTCATTTCAGAAGTGAATCAGTGTGAATTACTGACTGTAATAATTAGGTGACCTTTTAAAATACAAGTTTAGAAATTTTGCTAACTACTGATTACAAACAAAAGCTGCAAAATAAAATGCTCCAGAAAAAGGACATTAATTGCAAACAAAATTATTTGTGGTTTTGAAGAATACATGTTATAGATTTTAAAATGCCATTAATAGACAATCAAGAAAAATACTACAATTTATTATTTTAGCATACATATCTCTACCAAACAACATAGTTGGGGAGTGATTTAAAAGCTACCAGAAAGGAATACATTTGGATTCAGTTTCCTAAAATAACAAACTGCTTTTGTAAGATTTCACAAGACAATAAGGGAAAAAGAAATCTGGAGCGAAGCCAAGAACAGCCATAGAGGAAAAAAAAAGTGTCCCCACCCCAGCTCATGTTGGACATCAGTCACTTGTTCTCCTAGGCAACATTCTCTCTCCACTAAGACTCCCCACTTATTTCTCCTCTTGGAATGACCCTTACCACTCTCTTTACCTGGTAAAAGCCCATTCAATCTTCACTTATTAATTAAATCTCCATTCAGTCTTTATATCTTCAATCACTTTAAACTTGATATTTTGGCAGATAAAGCACAACATTTTGCTTGTTTTTTTGTTGTTGTTGCTGTAGGATGTTATTTCCATGTAATACAAGCACTGTGTCTATTTTCACTTCCAAATCCTCAGTTCCTATGCCCTGGTATATAGTAACAATGGAAAAATACATAGTGAGAGCTCTTGTGAATGATTGTACTCAGTAATTCCCATGTGGAAAGATCACAATTGTAACTAGTAAGCAATAGTAATTCCTTCAGATTATAAGCTAAAAATATGGTTTGTTCTAGCTAGGAAATTGTTTTCCAGTTTGGAATTTTAAAAATAAAGCTTGTATCTGGGCATTTTGCTCAGAGTCCAATGTGATGAGTAATAATGCTGAAAATAAGGCACTCTTGTGTAATCTGATGAGAAGAGTTTGTAGTAGGCTGATTGGAGGTTGTCTCTGCTGTTGATAATAAATCCAGTTTTATGCACATAGGAAAGTTTTTCATATACAAAGTATCACAAAACAGGAATGATTACAAATTAATCAGCATGATTTCCTAAGTATGAATACTAATCAAAAGAATGTAAAATCTATTACTAAAGGTCAAATAGCTAAAACAATTGAAAATGGACACAAAGATTGACTATATAATGAACCCAAAAATTATATTCCAAATTTTTATAAGCAATAAAAGATTCATTTTTGTCATTACATACTACCAATATCACTAATGTCTGATACTAGTCTTATAGGTCTTGATAAATATGGCTAACCAACATTCCAAGCAATCCAACAAAATATTTTCAAAATTATTAATTTGAAGAATATTGGATTTTAACAAAACTTTTGAATAAATAAATATAAGGGAATGTCCTAATGAAATGTTGAATAAGGCATGACTAGCTGAGTGAGGATACTTACTTTTGTTTAAAAGAGTACCTTTGGTGAAAGCAAAACATTTCTACTTACAATTACCTGCATTGCTGTAAGTAAGTCTGTACCATTGTATTAAGACGTGTTGCGTTTAGATCTTCAGTATTAGGAGCATATGGTCCCAAACTTCCACTTCATCAAGGTAGTTCTTGGCAATCTTCTTGGATTATTGCCTTTCTTAGAATAACAACATCAAATCAATCTCTACATGAATATATACCATCTCATTAAGACCTCACAACAGTACTTTAAAAAATAGTTTCTACATAAGCCAATGAACTACGCTTCGATTTATTTCTACCATATTTCCATGGAAGATTGGATTTGGGGTGGGCAAATAAATATTTAAAGTCATAAGGAATCAATAGCAGCCTTCTTGGCACACTGATTTTTATAAGTGAAGAAAGTGAAGGCTAGATTACATTTTTAGGATTTTCCTAAACTGTTATTATAACCATAAGGACAATATTTCTTTATTGGAGTTGGTTAGCTCCCTTCTTGTGATACATTATACTGTGTAAGCATAGATATTTAGGTTATATATCCTATACTACACTGAAAAGTGGTAGAAAAATAAAATCCCTGCTAGTCATTGCTAAGGACACCAAGCCACAAGCCTCCAATTTGTAGAATCCACTCAATGTCTAGAAAACAAATCATTTTTTCTCTGACTAATGTGTGTACTTGAATCTCACTCAGCAAAACTTGTTTGATTTACTCTATATCATATGAGAAACCAAGGGGGTAGGATAGGGAAATATAGATAGACAAATGCAAAACCATCATAACTTTTTTTATTGGTCGTGGGGTTTGAACTCAGGGCCTCGGTGCTGTTCTGAGCTCTTTTGCTACCACTTTGAGTGGTTAATTTGAGACAGAAGTCTCATGGGAACTTTTCTGCCTGGACCTTTTCTGCCATGATCCTCAGATCTCAACCTCCTGAGTAGTTAGAATTGCAGGTGTAAGCCACTGGTGCCAAAATTTCCATCATTATTTTTAAGAAAATTCTAAAAATGGTCATTTCCTACTGACAGTGTCAACAGTGCCTTGTCTTCTTAGCTGTAAAAATTATTGTATGTGCTATACTTTCACGAAATTACTTTTATGATCTCCTTAGATCTGGTCCTTTATGTTAATTATTTTTGAAATGCCAAGGTTGACCAGAGTTTGGATGTGTATTTTATATGGGCTGTGGAGTTGCACGAACTTCATAGAGAACATGAATGTCTTAGCCACAATCATTTCCATATAGTAGACAGCCTAAGCTTTCTTGAAATGGGTGTCAACAGGCTATATATACTTCTCTTTCCTTTTTACCCAGTCTCTTTCCAATTCATAGCCACATATGGATGGCTGTTTGACCTGTAGTGAAATATACACTCTACTTATTTTAATTTTAAATGTAAATATACACTCTACTCATTCTAATTTTAAATGTGAAAAGCAGAACAAAATAACTAGTTTTATTCCCAAGCTCAGATAACTTGTTTAAAAAGAAAACTCTAACAATGCTTGATAAGAAATGCACTCATTACCTTGCCCATTTGTAACCCCTTTCTATGGTATTTTCACAATAGAAAGAAAAGAAAAGAAAACTCTACTTTTGCCCATTAGGAAAACAAATCCTAAATCTATGAAGAGACTTTAGGTTATACTCTGGAAGGATGTGTTTACTGAAGTGTTGTATTTCTTCCCACCCTCCGGAAGCTACCATGCTCTACTCTACCCCGTGTCCTATGAAGTCAGATGCCCAGAAAAGTCACCATTCTTTGGCTTTTCATGCAGTATTTATTGGTTTAGCCTTGGAATTGGATTGGATCTTAGGAAAAGAACAAGACTATTCTGAATTGAAGGAGTTTTCACTTCAGAAGAGGAAGCAGGATTATATATGTATATATGTAAATGAAATCTTTAGAAATTGAGCTCTTTAAAAATTGTAACTATGGCCACAAAACACATATTTCAGTTCCAATGAATAATACTAGTAAAATGTGCTCAGGAGTTGTCAGTAGAGGAATGAGATAGCAAAGAGACTAAGAAAGAGAAAAAGGCAGACAAGCACTGGTGGCTTGCACCTGTAATGCTAGCTACTCAGGAGGGTGAGATCTGAGAACTGCAGTTCAAAGCCAACCTGGGAAGGAAAGTCCATGAGACTCTTATTTCCAATTATCCACCCAAAAACCAGAAATGGATCTGTGGCTCAAAGTGATACAACACTAGTCTGGAGGACAAAAGCTCAGGGACAGTGCTCAGGTCTTGAATTCAAGCCCCAGTACTGGAACACACACACACACACACACACACACACACACACACACACACACACACACCAGAGAGAGAGAGAGAGAGAGAGAGAGAGAGAGAGAGAGAGAGAGAGAGGAGGGAGGGAGGGGGAGAGGGGAGGGAGGGAGAGGGAGAGGGAGAGAGGGAGAGGGAGAGAGACAGAAAGATAAAAAGTCCTAATGAACATTTTCTGTGTATAAGACATAGGCCTTGCATTTTTGTTATAGCAACTCTACATTAATATCAGTTTCCACTTTACAAGTATATAAGTTGAGACTCAAAAAGAATAAATCACCCAGATTTACATAGCTAGTCAATGACGTATCCAGAATTTGAAACCAGTCCAGTTTAAATCTAAGAACATACTGAAGACTCCAGATTGTAAATGAGCTGGGCTTTTACTAGTGGGTGAAGGCAGAAATAGATAATGCGGGGAGGGGTTGGGGAAAGGGGGACAAGGAACCAGAGAAAATGCAGAAACGCACAAGCCAATCCAAACGTAATGTACTAAGATCAACATTGTTCCAGTGATTAATTTACACATGAAAATAGTGGGCAAAGATAGAAAATAGCATCGTGTCCTTCACTTCTAAGTCAGTGGCTTTAACCGTTTTTTAAGCTAATAAAAGCTTTTCGTGGAGAAATGTCAAGGTAGACATGACATGCTGGGGAGGTTTGTCAGGTGTGATGTATTGCTTGTGGTAAATACAAGGGGTAGATGCCATTCAGAGGAAAGCTAAATCATCCAAACAAAGCACTTCTTTTCAAAATCATTTGGCTATCTGTGAATGAAGGCTTTTAAAAGCATACCAAATAGTTAAATTAGTTATATCAAAATGACTGTACAGTAAGTTCTTTGCTTTATCTTCATGTACCTCCTCAAAAAAGTTAGAATGGGAACTGATTCCTCAACTAGATAGTGAATTTTGATCTTGTGAATCTCAGTAAATGTCCAGTTCTCTACATGGTTTCTCCAACTGGAAGCCTTGGTGCCATTCTGGATTTCATTTAGGTTCTACATCCAATTTGCCTCAGAACCCTATTAACTCTACCATTAACCTTCAAAGCTGACTGTTCTCTGTGATGGCTGCCAGTCCAGTCTCCATTAATGCTCTTTCTTCCCACTATTTCCAAGTATCTTCTACCTACTCTTCAGAAACTAAAGCAAGAAAACTACAACTAGAGCAAAATTGCCAGTGATTCACACCTGTAATCCTAGCTACTCAGGAGATCTGAAGGACATGGTTCAAAGTTATCCTGGACAATAAAAAAGAATCAAAAAAATAAAAAAGTAAAAAGAATTAAAAAATAAAAAATAGAATTTAAAAAACTAGCCTGGGGAAGGAACAGCCATTCAAGATTCTAATCTCCAATTAACCACCAAAAACTCTGTATTGGAGTTATGGCTTGAGTGGTAGAGTACAAGCCTTAAGTATAAAAAACACAGGGGCAGCTCCCAGGCCCTTAGTTCAAGTGCCAGGACCAGCATGAGCGCATGCACATGCACACACACACACACACACACACACACACACACACACACACACACACACACACACACACACACACACACACACACACACACACACACACACACACACACACACACACCCTACAAGTACATAATTTACACAATTGAAATGCCCCAGTGGCTTCTCACCACACAGAGTAAAATCTCAAGTCCTAATCCTAGTCCAAACCCTTCAGGATCTGACTTCCATCTGGGAATTGCTGAATCCTACTCCTTTTTAAACATTTGTAACACTGATTTCTATTAGGTCTGATAATTACTCTTTTGCTTATTTTTCTTCCTAGCTCTAATTCTGTATTGAATATTGGAATAGAATTACTGTTAAGCATATTTTTATTAAAAAATGATTGAAAGCTTGACTCATGACTATTATTCCAGCTACTCGGGAGGTAGACATAGGTAGGGAGATTTCAATTTGAGGCCAGGGAAGAAAAACTATAGCACGAAACCTTACCTGAAAATATGACTAAACCAAAAAGGACTGAGGGTGTGGCTTAAGTGAAAGAGCCCATCCTAGCTGGCATGAGGCTCTAAGTTCAAATCTTACTACCACAAAAAAAAACAAATATTTTCCTATGCAAGATTCAACAGCTAGTGTTGAAGGATGCCCAATTGGGTGATAAAGCTACAAAGAAATGCAGGAAATGATCATTATAGAAGTTACCAACCTATCGTAGTTACCATTACTTTGGAAATAAGAGATTTCTCCTGGACCAGGGCATCTGTAAGAGCTTAAAGTTTTATTTCTTGATAAAATAAAAACTGAAACTTCAAGGGTAAAACTAAAAATTCAAAGTGTTTTCCTAAGAGTAGGAATAAGACAAACATGTTAGCTTTTGCCATCACTATTGAACATTGTCTTCAAATAAGGGTCAGCCAGAGAAATTCACAAGAAATAGGAATGAAATCTAAATGAGAAAGAAAAAATAAATCTCTCTACTCCCAAATAGGATGATTTTATGTATTAAAAACTCAATAGAATCGAGTGAGCAAAAAATGAATCTAGCAAAGTTGCAGTACTAGGAGACAAAAATTAGTTGTTTATATAGGCCAGCAAGAACAATATGAAAAGGAAATTAAGTCAACAAATTTTGTTTACCACAACATGCAGAAGAGTAAAATATCTGGGAATAAATTTGATGGTTAAAAAATAGTACAGTGAGAATTATAAAATCTTGCAAATTAAAAGTAATAAATGAATAAGTAAATAAGCAAGTAAAAGTGCACCTATGTGCTTGAGTTAGGAGATATGATATTGCTAAGATACCAATACTCCCCAATGCAGTTTACAGATTCAGTGCAAAATTATGATAACTTTTTTCCTTAAAAATACAAAGACTTTTCCTCAAATCCATATAAAATTGTGACTGGTTCCAAGCAGACAAAATTCATCTATGGTAATCAGAATAGTATGTTACTGGCATAAGGCTGGACACTGAAGAACAGTAGAATTGTTGGATATCTAGATATAAACCCAGATATTATGGACAACTGATGCTCAACAAAAATCCCAAGACTACACAATATAGAAAGAAGAGTCTCTTCAACAAAGAAAGATGGGCTAACTGAGTATTCTCATGCAAAGAAATGAAACTAGACATACAAAATTAAATTAAACATACAAAGTTAAATTAAAATTAAAAATATGGCATGTGAATTTTGCCCCAATAGCTCATATCAATGCATTAAGCTCTACTAAAAAAAAGATAATCTACACCACCTAGACTTCTTTAATAACTGTAGGCTAGATCAGTATGTGAATGCATTGTTTTATGTATCAAGAGAGAAAATGAAACACTGTTATTTCTGAAATATTCACTTTAGACAAAAAAAACTAGGACTCTTCCTGCCTTCTCATCCATATGTTAATAACTTCATAAAATTAAAAGTTCCCATCTTCTGCCACATATTAAATTCTTTCTAGCCCGTTGCCTCTGACTTTGTGACAACCTGTTTATACATGTGCTTCTTGTCTTTTACAGACACACTTGGCAAGTTCAAGACAAGATAGATGCAAACAATGTGGCCTACACCACTGGGAAGCTCAGTTTTCACACTGATTATCCAGCCCTCCGTCACCCACCTGGGGTAAGGTGAGCTTCAGCATACTTTCCACAGGGCAGGCCAAACACCAATAACCTCATTCTTTTGAGCCTAGAAGATGAAATTTGGCCAACTGATTTATCTTATGTAAAGCTTCTTTCTCCAAACACAACACTCCAAAAAATTGTCAGTTCTTAAATTGTGAATACCTTTACACTTCTAATAGGACATTTTCATACATCTTTTAAAAATTGTTTCTTTATGGAAATAAGTCTTAGGATCTTTTGCTGCATCGTGGCAGATTTTAAAACAGAACTGCATCTAGAAGTCTTTTTGTAAAAATTTTACTCCAAGAGCTAAAAGAGAAATTGAAATCTGGGAACATAATGTGAAGTTGCACCCCAAAGTTACATGGCCATTTTGCTGCATAACAAAATCCCTAGATTCAGGAACTGAGGAAGTAAAAACCTCATAGGAAAATCTGCAAGAATGTATTACAAAAGCTACAAACATTGGGAAGAGATGACCATGCTATCTTTGGAAAACATGTCTTGTCCTAGGAAAAGATGCTCTATGTAGAGCAAAAAAATTCCTCAGAGCATGGCACTGGTGGCTCCAACTTGTAATACTAGCTACTCAGGAGGCTGAGATCTGAGGACGGTGGGTTGGAAGACTGTCTGGGTAGAAAAGTCCATGAGACTCTTATCTCCAATAAACTACCTAGAAAATGCTGGAAGTGGTGCTGTGGCTCAAGTGGTACAGCACTAGCCTTGGGCACACAAAGGCTCAGGGACAGCATCCAGGCCCTGATTCAAGGCCCCAGGACCAGAAAAAAAGTCCTGAGTACAATTTCTGATGAGACATTCTCCTCCATCTCTAAAAATTTCTCCTTTTCCTAAACCAAATACAATTTTGCAAAACCATCCCTTTACCAAAACAAAAACAAAAAAAATCTATAACCAATAGTTAGAAGACCATCTTTTAAGAGATTTTTGGCTCTATGTTTTGAGCTAAATTTAACTAAATGAAACAATCACATACAAATTTGCATCTTTACACATAGAGCTCCCCTATGACCCAGAAGTCCCACTTTGGGGCATTTACCAAAACTATCACAAAAAAGACCATATTAAAGCTACCAGCACAACTATGTTTATTGAAGCATTATTTACCACAGATACCCTTGAGTAGATGAATGGATCAAGAAGATGTGATACACACACACACACACACACACACACACACACACACACATGCATTCACACACACAATTGAATTCTATGCCTCCATCAGAAAGCATGACACTGCCCCATTTGTTAAGAAATGGAAAGACTTGGAAAAAATTGTATTAAGTGAAGTAAGCCAGGCCCAAAGAAACATAGGTCCCATGGTTTCCCTTATTTGCAATAACTAGTATACATCTAGGATAATCTTACCAGACAAGTAGAAAATGTCAAAAGCTATGTACAAACGACCATATAAGATAATGCTAAGCAAAATGAACCCCAAGATAGGGACACAAGAGATTTTTTCTTTGTGGCTGTTGTTTTTAATGTACTATGTGATTTTTTTCTTTTGTATATTCTTCTCCCATGGTATAACCCCTGTTGTCACTGTATTTGATTCGGGTGCCCTTCATCTTGTATATACATTTTTCTAATTTGGGGAGGGGAAGGGAAATAACAAAATGCTGAAACAAGTACACAGGTTGAACCAATGTAACAATGAGATGTACAAGACACTATGTTGAAAAGGAACTTTACAACTTCCTGTGGGGCAGGGGTGGGTAAAGGGGGTAGGGAAGAGTTGGGGAGGTAGGAAGGGAAGGGATGGTAGATAAAAATCAAAGGAGGGGGTAACAATGCTTGATAGGAAATGTACTCATTACCTTGCTCATGTAACTGTACCCCCTCTGTACAGTATCTTTACAATAATATATATATATAATATTAAAGACAAATTGGGGGCAATTCTCATGTTAAAGAAAGAGAAAGGGGCCAAAATAAAAATGAATCTTTTTTAATCATCATCTTGACTGAACATGTTTACTTTGTGCTACGTGGTTAATCATTGTTCTTGCCAGTATTAGCTAAGTCTAGTATTTGACTTCACATGTTTTAAATTATTCTGTTGAGTGTAAAACACCACATGATTTCTTTGAACTAATTGATGACAGGAAAATGACTCCTATAGTCACCTTTTTGGATGATAGTCAAGAGAGAATCCATACAAGTGTGATTTATTCTAAATGTGGTTCAGTTATTTTCTAAAACCCTAATTTTAAAAGCCAAACTCATCAAGTCAGTTCAAAAAAAATGCATGGAGAGATTGGATAGAATAAAATGAAGGAGATCAGAAAACTAAAGGTCCTATTTGAATTTTTAATTATCTTCTTTGTATAAGTTTACATTTAGTTATGAAGTTAAAATTGAAAGCCAAGAGAAAGATGACACTATGACTTCAGAAATATTTCTGGCGTGTAATATCATGTTAGATATTTTCATAGCATTTTATGCTTTTCAAAGTATTTTTGCCTGTATTACTTTACATGATTTCCTTTAATATTTCGTAAAGGTAGACAGGAATGATCATGTCCTGATTGATGGAAAACTTATACTTCATCCTAAGCCTCTGACTAGTTTTTCCGCACATCATAATGGTCCTGAACTTGGATTGCTATTTTCATAATTAACATAATATGATAAATTATTCATAAACATTGTCATACTTTACAAAGTCTTCAAAGTCAGGAATAGAATCATGTGTCTCTATATCTTAAAACTTAATACAATACCTTGTACATTATATAGACATAGTTTATGCTATAAAGAAATAAAGATATACAACAACATTTTACCTGTCTCCATCAGCAGAGGAAATACCAAAAGCTAAATGCCTTGATAGATTTTTTTTTAAGTAACAGAGTCCTAAAATCCTTCAAGTCCATTAGAAGAATAAAATAAAAGCACACATTTGTACTGTTGTTCGAGATTCCACTCTGAACTATTCAAATTATTTCAAGCTTTTCTGACAAACAGAAGAGTCGATATTGTTCACACTATAGATGAAATTATCTGGAAAATGAGTTACCCTTTAATTCAATGAATTTAGTTTAAATTTAAGATTAAATTAAATGTAAAATCAAATTTGTTAGTCACACCAGTTATATATCAAATGTATCAACTATGTATTAAGTGCACCATGGCTAAGGGAAGCTAGTGATTACTGTATTCGTCATCACTGCAGGAAGTTCTGATGGCCAGCACTGGGGTAGCCCACCCAGGGAGCAAAGCCACACAAATGAGTATTTGTTCCATACATACTGACTCGGGCATTTAAAGATATTTGCTGCTTCCATTCTATAAGAATTCAATCAGACAATGACTGCTTTTAGCTTATGTCACTCAGTAAAAATGAAGTTTGTACTACTGAATGGTATGTTTGCTTCTACAGCTCGATGTTCTTAAATCATCCATACCAAAACCCATGAAAAACTCTCACTCAAAATAATTTTAAATTATACTCTGTTTTGCTTTCCAAGATGATATAATGTATAACATTTTCTCCTGAAATTGAGAAAAGTTAATTAACATTGACTCACTGTTGGTTTCCCATTTCCAGTGTTTCTTTGGTTAATTCATCCCTCCTAGCCCTACCCTACCCCATTTCCTTCTTTTCCTTACACCTGGACTAGCACATTAAACTCTCAAGTCTGGCCTGTTTCCCCTCAAATACAGTGAAGCCACTGAACTAAATACTAAGCTAAATACTAAAATACAGTTCAGTGAAACCACTATACTAATATTCTTCAACTCAGCCTGACTAGGTTACTTCATGGTGATTCCCCTCCATGTAGAATAAAAAGTTTAAGAATCCATCTGACATTTCAGTCTCTCTAGGAAGAAGTCCTAATAACCCTCACTGCTACATAGCCAAACTTTTTGTTACTTTTTTGTAAATTGGCTATGTTTTCAGACCTATCAACATTGTCACCTATTTACAATCTCACTCTCTTCCATCTGTCCTAAACACCTTCCATCATCCTTTGTCCTGTTTATACACAGCTGCCCCTGTTGGCTTCCCTGACTACTTTCTCATCAAGTGCTCATTCTTTGCAACCCTTCTGACTTGTGCTGTTTGTTTAGTAGTAAGCACTATAATGCCTCTTCTATGTCTTCAACTGAAACAGGTTTGAACCTTGTAGAATGAATTATTTTTTAAGTCCATTTATAATATCCCAGATCCAAAAGAGACTCCAAAGGGATACAGGTGGACCTATTGCAACAATGAGAAAAATGAACTTTACAACTTTGGTGCGCAGGGAGGGGGGGGAGCGGGGATGATTGGGAGGGGGGGGCCAGGGAAGGACAGGAAGGGATGGGAAGGGGAAACAAAGGAGGAGGCTACAATGCTTGATAAGAAATGTACTCATTATCTTGCCCATGTAATTATAACTCCTCTGTACAGAATTTTCACAATAAAAAATAAAAATTAAAAACAAAAGAGACTCCAAGACATCCAGTTAAAGGAACTAGAAACTTTATTACATTGCCACGGGGTCTGCTTCCTACTACTCGGATAGTAGGAGAATGGCCTTGAGCTCAGGGTAGGCTGGGTTTTTATAGGGGTAGGTTACACAGAGTTACATAGATGAGCCAGGCAAAGCAGGCTTCGCACATTTTCATTGGTTATGGTTATATGACCTTTAAACTCATTTGTTCTTTACAGTAAATAGCCTACGTAATTATTTGCAATAGTCCACCCATAGTGAGACCATTTGGTGGTGGTCTTCAATTGGAGGACAATGGTGATATCACCTGTGGGCTTAAGGCCTTGCTACTGAGAGAAGTCAGCAAGGTTACAGAAGCAAAAACACAGCATTGAGTCATAGGAGCCTAGGCAAAACATAATCTTGACTTGGCCAGAATGACGATACTATCACTGTTATTGACACTATTACAGAGATGAGTTTTATTACAAGTTCCTAACTAATACAGCACCTCAGTGCAGCTGGTGATAAGCCTCAAGGTTGTCAGTAGCCTTCTGCAAAGTTGCCAACTTGGTAAACTTGAGTGAGGGAGAGATGTTCTTTTGCTTTTGAGCAAGGATGGAAAAGGGACAAAGGCTGACCTTTGTCTGGGGTTTTTCTTTACCAAGAGGTTTTGCCCTTTATCAATAATTTTGTTCTGTTTTCTGATTTCACATTTTTGTTCTCATGGATATCCTTCTTTATCCAATGAAAAGAGGGCTCACTGGGGGGGAGGGAGGTAACTTTCCAGCAGCAGGAGGGGCTGAGGCCAGACCATAGGAAGACCTTTCTGCCAGTGAGTAGCAACTCAGATCTCACACATTCCTACTTTTGGAATCAATAACAAAATAACCAAAAGAGAAACCAGTAAGTGCTAGTATTTTTAAATCAATTTCTCCATTTTCTCCATTTCTTCTTCCAGGTTCAGCTTCTGCACTGCATAAAACAAACAGTCACAGGAGGTGATTCTGAAATTGTGGATGGTTTTCACGTGTGTCAAAAGCTCAAAGAAAAAAATCCTCAGGCATTCCAGATTCTGTCTTCTACCTATGTAGACTTTACAGACATTGGAGTGGATTACTGTGATTTTTCTGTACAGTCTAAACACAAAATCATAGAGTAAGTACTCTTTAGATATTTTCCATAGTAGTAAAACAATTAACAGCAAAACTTTTATTACCTTATCTTGAGGTTCAGTGTTTTTTTTCTTTCTTGCTATTGTTTCTAACATATTTATAAGGTGCCATATAATTTTTTTTTGCTTTGTATGTCCCTCCCCCATAGTATACTCCTGTTTTCAGTGTATTTGATGTTGATATAATTTGGGGAGGGGAAGGGATACAGGTGGACCCATTGCAACAATGAGATGTACAAGATACTATGTTGAAAAATGAACTTGACAATTTAGGCAGGGGAGGGAGGAGGATGGAGAAGGGACGGGGAGTGTAGTTTTGGAGATGGGAGAGAAGGGATGGTAGGGGAAAAGCAAAAGAGGAGGCAACAATGCTTGATAAGAAATGTACTCATTACCTTGCTCATGTAACTGTAACCCCTCTGTACAGTATTTTCACAATCAAATACTTATTTTAAAAAAACTTTTATTACCCTAAATTTTAACCAACAGAAATATCCTGTGTACTCCATAGTTTTACTTTTTACTTTAGAAAAAAACAGGAAAAAGTATATTCACCCTAATCAAAACTCTTTACCAAATTACATTAAGTCTGTCCTTAATATTTAAAGAAAAAAGTAACTTCATGTAAACTTTGTTTTTAAAACCCTATTGGTTATAAGTTCATCCAATGAATTCAAATCCTTTCTAACCAGCTGTTTGTTCCCTTATTCAATGACTTGCCCTTGCTGATCCACAGCTTGTTTTTTTCAGGATAAGTTTTAATAACTCCTTTTTGCAATTTAAATGGTAATATAGAGTTAATCTATGAATGCCCCTACCACAGTGCTAGGCTTAGAAAATTCCTTTCTACCATATCCATAAACATCAATTGTTTACTGGTGATAGATTGCTATTTCAGTTCTAAGTTTCTAGAAACCAACACAAAAGGACAACAGAATCAGTTCCAAGATCTAAGATGCTCCTAAAATCTGAAATAAATTTCTCTTTGGATCCTCATAAAACAAGATGCAGTAGGCAAGACCGGTATTTCCACACAAATTCAAGTCCCATAAAACATTGCACCACTTAGTGAGACATGCTATTTCAACTAGTAAGAAATATTTTCAACAACAGCTCTGTAGGAAAATAATATCTGTTTTATTTTTAACTATTTGTCTTTTACACATTACGAACAGCTACATGCATAGCCAGTTATTTACATCTCATAGCTTTTCCCTCTTCCTCAATATGAAAACGTGCATTCGACTTTTCATTTTATTGTCTTGTTATGTACAGGAATTTCCTGCTTGCTAAGATACAATTTGGGACTTAAGAGAGTGGTAGGGTGCATACCTAACGTGTGAAAAGGCCTGGGTTCAATTTCTAACACCATCAAAGAAGAAGGAAGGAAGGAAGGAAGGAAGGAAGGAAGGAAGGAAGGAAGGAAGGAAGGAAGGAAGGAAGGAAGGAAGGAAGGAAGGAAGGAAGGAAGGAAGGAAGGAAGCAAGGAAGGAAGCAAGGAAGGAAGCAAGGAGGGAAGCAAGGAAGGAAGCAAGGAAGGAAGCAAGGAAGGAAGGAAACGAACTTGTCTTTTGTTTTCTAAGAGAGTAAAGACAAGGTAATAAGAAAGAGAATGTATTACACTATTACATTAAAAACATTCAGTTTTTTCTATCTATCTGAAGTGTGTGTGTTACTGGAAATTGAACCCTGGGCCTGGAAAGCAAGCATTCTTTCACTTTAGACCACTTGTTTGTATTTTGTTTCTACAATCAGTTCTACTAATGGCCAAAAAAAAAACCCAAAAACATTACTTAAGACCTTGTATATTAAATGCTTTCTAAAGCAATTGACCTATGAACTTGTAACATAAAAAGGATTTTACTATTAAAAAAACCCAGAATGAATTTTACTAACAACACCTTTTTAACTTGAAACTTTCTGTGACACCTGTTTTAAGTTAAGTTGAATCCTCCTGACATGTAGGAAGTTTTCAAAAAACATATGATGAATGGAAGGGTGAAAATTAGCATATTATACCACAGGTAACCATATGATATGATGTCCACATGTTTTGATTCTTGAATTACCAGAATAAGATGTATCTTCCAAGGAACCTTAACCCTTACAAATACAGATGAATATTTTGGAAAGTGCATATTAACTATTTCTCTTAAATAAAACAGGTTAGATGATAAAGGCCAAGTGATTCGCATCAACTTCAATAATGCAACTAGAGACACAATATTTGATGTGCCTGTTGAAAGAATCCAGCCCTTTTATGCTGCTCTAAAGGAGTTTGTTGACCTTATGAACAGCAAAGAATATAAGTTTACCTTCAAGATGAATCCAGGTGAGTGAAGGCATTTTCTCACACAAGTGGAAAGGATGAGCTTATTTGTTTGTTATTTTTTTTGTTTCAATCTTTCCCATCTGGAATCTTGGTCAGTTGTTAATTTGCCTAAATAACAGATTCCTGACCCCCGTCTCTGCTCAGTTGACTCCCCAGACTTGAGATTAATCCCTTGAGATTATTCCCAAAGAAGTTCATAAGCATTCCAAAATATAAGATACTCCAACCTGAATAACAAATACTTGAAATAGAAGCTGTAGGCCACATGAAATCCTCTGTTTGATGCTAAGACTCAGGTTTTGTGTATTCTATCTTGACAGCCCTATCAAAACAAACTGAGAGTTGTATTTAATTCTCTTAATGAGCTGAACAAAATTTTTCTTAGTTCTCCCACTAAAATATGTAATATTTATTCATAAAATTTGCTGGCAAAGATAGTAATATTCCAAATAAAGTAGAAGTTGGCATATTCTAGCTACTTGATAAACCATCTCTACTAACTGAAGTACCATGAAATTTAGGCCTTGATAATTTTTAATTTATTTTTATAATGGACAAATAAAATTATTTATATTTCAGGATAGGAAGGTGGCTCAGTGGTAGAGTGCTTGCCTCACATGCATGAAGCCCTGGCTGGGTTCAATTCCTCAGTACCACATAAACAGAAAAAGCCAGAAGTGGTGCTATGGTTCAAGTGGTAGAGTGCTAGCCTTGAGCAGAAGGAGCTCAGGGAACAGTGTCCAGGCCCTGAGTTCAAGCCTCAGGACTGGCAAAAGAAAATTATGCATATTTAACATATACATCCTGTTTTGACATATGCATATATTATGAAATAGTTAAATTAAGCTAATTAATGTGTGAATTTTTAAAATAATTACCAATTTTATAGTGGGAACATATAAAATCTACCTTTTATCAACTTTCCAGAATGTAGTACATTGTTATATATATATACTCACCATATTATAAAATAGATCTCTTCCATAAAAGTACTTTGTTTCCTATACAAAAATGCACAATTTCTCTCTGCTATTGATTGTTTCACTGGAAGATTCTTTTTACTTGCAATTGCTTTTCTTTTTTGGGGGGAGGGAGAGGGGTCCGGTCGTGGGGCCTGAACTCTGGACCTGGGCGCTGTCCCTCAGCTGTTTAGCTCAAAGCTAGAGCTCTACCACTTGAGCCACAGCTTTTTTCTTTTTGCTTATGGATGCTGAGGAATCAAACCCAGGGCATGCAAGGCAAGCGCTCTACCACTGAGCCACCTTCCCAGGCAATTGCTTTTCTTCCTTTTGCTTTTTTACCTTAATAATTTTTGGGGGGGCTGGGTCGGTCGTAGGGCTTGAACTCTGGACTTGGACACTGTCCCTCAGCTCTTCAGTTCAAGGCAAGCTCTCTACCACTTGAGCCACAGCACCACTTCTGGTTTCCTGGTGGTTTCTTGGAGATAAGAGTTTCATGGACTTTTCTGCCCAGGCTGGCTTTGAGCCGTGATCCTCAAATCTCAGCCTCCTCAGTAGCTAGGATTACAGCGTGAGCCACCGGCGCCCGGCTTAATATTCTTTCTTTTGTTTTCTTGAGGGGAAAAGTTTTATAATGCTGGTCTCAAACAATTCTGGGCTTAAACCATCCTTTTACCTTAGCCTGGGACTACAGACACACACACCACACTCAACTGAAATTGCTTTAGAATTAATTGGCATAGTAAAGTAACACTAAAACTGTGATAAATTTACTGGTGTAAAGGAACAGCAGGTTGATTTTAAGCATGGCAGCACGCACCATTAAAGCACCATAAGGGAAAAAATGCAAAAATAGAAGACAGGATCCAAGCTCCCGCATTTAGTGATAGCATAGCTTTGGACAAGTTTCCCAACTTGAGAAAGCGCAGTTTCTCACATTTTTTCCCAGTGTTTCTTAAAAATAAAAGCATTAGGAATGTAAATACATATAAATAAAAGTGCTAGGTATGTAAATAAAACAAAAGTAAATAAATATACAACAAATATAGAATACCAACCAAGTTGTTTCTACCCTTATAATCATAGAAAGCTGTTAAACATGTCTAATTAAGCAACGATCAGTAAGATAATAAGGAAGTTTTTCACAGAGAAAATATTTTATGTAGGAATTATTTTAAAATGAACCACCCAGGAGCCCACCATGCTAGGTAGTTTAAAATACCATAATGCCTACAGCATTTCACATCCATGAACTCATTTGTGTTAAAAATGAAATAGATATATTTTTTATAAAGGAATACATGTGTGCTGTCTCTTGATGTGAACCGAGTAGCACATTTTGAATGCTACATGTTCTAGCTTTGTAAATCATTTAAACACGAATTACTAATATTTAAAACCTCCCCTAGGTGATGTGATTACTTTTGACAACTGGCGCCTACTTCATGGTCGGCGTAGCTATGAGGCAGGAACTGAGATATCCCGCCATCTCGAAGGAGCATATGCTGACTGGGACGTGGTCATGTCCAGGCTTCGCATCCTAAGGCAGAAAGTCAAGAATGGGAACTGAATTTCGTGTCTTCTCATTTTAGCAAGAGACTAATGACTGTATTTCTGGGGCTATGGCATAGTTCTTCACTACGGTGACTTGTCTCATTTGAATATTAATTTCTTTGTCTTTAAGCTTGTAACTGCTGTCTCTGCACTTTTCCTGTAGTCATACTTCAGTGTAAACTAGTTACCTGTTTAAAGCAGTGTGCTTCTTCCCCAATAGAGCAATCCTTCTGTTCTGTTATATATGTGTTCTAATTTCCTTTGCCAACACAGAAAAGCCTGCAAAGTCCCTACACGTAGTTTTTGTATCAACTAAAAATTTTCTTCAGATAAAGATTTTTTGTATATAAGTTTATCTGATTTGGGGATGGGAAAAGGAATGACAGAAATGGTGAGACAGAGGGCAAAGTGTGAAGCAGTACCACAGTGATATTCACAAGACAATATGGTAGTGGAAGGGGAGTAGTGGGGAAGGGAAAGCAGGAGAAAAATGAAGGAAGGGGTAACAACGCTCAACAAGAATTGTACTCATTTCCTTACTTATGTAACTATAACCTGTCTATATATCACCTTTACAATAAAAAAAAGAATAGCACGTTGTTTTAAATAAAGTTTTCCATTCAAATAAAACTTGTTTCATAACATAGTTCTACTTTGTGACCTTACAGAGACACATAGCTGTCACACAGGCCTGTGAAAAGACTTCATATTTTCAAAGATCTATTTTATTTACTCTTGTTATAAAATTCTAAAACACAAGTTTCTAGACCTTACTAACTTGACCACCTTAACATTTTTGGTACTATCTAAATAATGAAAGCCAACGCAAGCAAACAAAAATTATAAGAAAATCTAGTCTTCCTAAAATTCTCTTGTACCACCACCCCAAAAACAATATTCCCATGGTATGCCACCCCCCCTGCTTACACCTGTTGATGGATCCTTTTTTTTTCTTGTTTCTTGCCTTGAGCCAACATCTGAAAGAGAAAACCCAAGATACCTACGGCACTCATGAATGGACAGATCTTTGCTAACCTGGACAGCGTCAGCTGCTGGTCTCAGCTCTCTCAAGGATACTTCCCCAGCTCAGTGGCAGAACGGGTGTCAGAAACAGTCACAGAGGTGCCCATGGCAAAAGGAAAGGTTTAGGATTACTATTTGCATATATCCTAGTGTACATAGATACTTTAGTCTGTAGAATTTTAGACTTAACACCCTGTTTCTTAAAGTCATAATCACTGACACCACTGCATAGTTCTAGCTTTTCCCTTAAGATCACATTTAAATGTTACTTGCATTCATGATTTACCACATGTTTCACACTTGAATTTTCTATAACTGGGAATCTGTATCAAGATCATCTTTATCCCATGCCAAGAAGCCCTTATGACATGCTGAACTCTGGCATTAAGTCCACATCTCCAGTCTAAACTTCTTCCCTTATAACATTGTCACTTTCTTGGACTTTCGTTGTCCTTTCCTGTCATCTGTAGTATATGACATGTTTGATTCCCTTGAACTTGAAAAGGAATTCCTCCAAGTCTTTCCATTTCCTAACAAATGAGGTGATATTCTTTCTGATGGAGGCAGAGAATTCCATTGTTTGATACTATATTTTCTTGATCCAGTCATCTACTGAGGTGCATCTGGGTTGGTTCCATATCTTAGCTATAGTAAATAATGCTGTGATAAACATAGTTGTGCTGGTAGCTTTAGTATGGTTTTGTTTGTGATCATTAGGGTAAATGCCCAAAAGTGGGATTGCTGGGTCATAGGGGAGCTCTATGTGGAGTCTTTTGAGGAACCTCCATACTACTTTCCAAAGTGGTTGAACAAGTTTACACTCCCACCAACAATGCAGTAGGGTTCCCTTCTGGCCACATCCCCTCTAGCATCTGTTGTTTATTAGAGTTCTTGATTATAGACATCCTAACTGGGGTGAGGTTGAATCTCAATGTTGTTTTGATTTGCATTTTTGGGGGGCAGAGAAGTTAAGCATTTCTTCATGTGTCTATTGGCCATTATTTCTTCTTCAGTGAAGTTTCTCTTTAAGTCGTTAGCCCACTTAATTATTGGGCAGTTGTTTCTTTGAGTATTTGTTGTTGAGGGATTTTTTTGAGTTCCAAATATATTTTAGATATAAGGCACTTGTCTGTTGTATAGCTAGTGAAGATCTTCTCCAAGTCCATGGGCTTTCTATTGATCTTACTGGGTATATCCTTTGCCATGCAGAAGCTCTGCAGCTTCATGCAATCCCATTTGTCCAATCTTTCTTTGATTTGTTGTGTTTCTGGGTCACTATTAAGAAAATTATATTAAGTGAAGTAAGCCAGGTCCAAAGAAACACAGGTCCCATAGTTTCCCTTATTTGCAATAACTATTATATTTGTAGGACAAGTAGAAAAGGTCAAAAGCTATGTACATATGACCAGATAAGATGATGTTAAGCTGAAATGAGCCCCAAGATAGGGACACAATTTTTTTCTTTCTTGATACTGTTTATAACATATTTATCATGTACCATGTGATTTTTTTGTTTCTTTGTATGTTCCTCCCCCATGGTATAACTCCTGTTTTCACTGTATCTGATGTCAGTTTCCTGCATCTTGTATATAAACTTCTCTAATTCAGGAAGAGGAAGGGAAAAATGCTTAAATGGGGATACAGGTTGACCCATTGTAACAAGGTTGAAAACAAACTTTACAACTTTGGTGGTGGGGTGGGGTGGGAGGAAGAAAAGGGGTAGTTGTGGAGGTGGGAAGGAAGGGATGGTAGTGGAAAACAAAGGAGAGGCAACAATGCTTGATAGGAAATGTACTCATTACCTTGCTCATGTAACTGTAACCCCTCTGTACAGTATTTTTACAAAAATTTACAAAAAAGGGTTCTTAATCTCTCTAAAATGTTCCTAGAATAAAAAAATAAAATAAGTGAGTTTCATAGAGACATGGCATGTTTCAAACTGACAGCATTCAACACTTTTAAAAAATTATTGCAATAACTGGGCACTAGTGGCTCACACTTGTAATCCTAGCTACTCAGGAGGCTGAGACCTGAAGATCACAATTTCTAAGCCAGCACTGGCAGGAAAGTCCATAAAACTCGTATCTCCAATTAACCACCAGAAAACCAGAAGTGGCATTCTGGCTCAAAGTAGTAGAGCATTATCCTTAAGCAAAAGTGCTCAGGGACAACACCCAGGCCCTGAGTTCAAGCCCCATGGCCAACTCCCTAAAAGAAGACAATTACTGGAATAATACCAGATCTATCTATTCATCACATCTAAACTCTGGGTAATTTCCAGGCTAAAGTCATATCATATTTTTATTTGCCAGATATTTATCACACATCTTGTGTGTGTCAATCACTCTGATAGATTAAGGATTTAGAAGGACTTGGAAAGAAGTAATATGCTCCCTTATAGTCTATAAGGCAAATAGATGGGGTTGTAAGTAATGATGTACCATGTTTACAGAATGGTTCACAGGAAGGTGCCCAAACCAAACCGAAGATGCTAAGGAAAAGTTTCATTCTGATTTGCATTATGAGGACTAGGAGTAGTTTTCCAGGCATAGTTCAGGAAAAAAATACCTTTACACATTAAAGAAAAGAAGTGAGAGTGAAGGGAACATAGGGCATATTTTTAGTTACAAGATGGAAAAAATAGACCCTGGCAGTGTTACAAATTATAGAGTCAGATGCCAAGGTTCAAATCATATATAATGACAGTTAACTATGTGTCTTTGGATAAATAGCTTTTCCTAGGAAGGTTGGTTTGTTTCTTCTCTATCTATAAATAAGATTAATAACAGCTTTTATTTCATTAAATTTTTCTTAGGATTACATGAAGGTTTCTGTAGTGTTTTCTCCAATTTCTCAGATAACGAATTACACCAGTGGAGCTTTAAAAAAAATGTGGTTTCCCAGATAATTCCCTAAAGATTGTGATTCAATAAGTCTGGGATACAGACCAGCAATTGTATTTTTAGCAAGGATCCCAGATGATATGCATCATTAGTAAAGTTTGGAAGATACTGAGATAACTATTAGCATACTTCCAGGCACAGGGTAAGTACTTAAGAGTTGTTAACTATTATTACTTAGAATAGCAAAGGCTGAAGAGGAAAAGTGTTCTAGTGAGAAGAGACAAACGAGACAGGAGAGGGAGTCAGAGCCAAGTTATGAAGTAATTAAATGCATGCTGTATTACATAGTTGGTATTTAATCTCAAAAGCTTGGGGATGCCTTTTAATGGTTTTTTAAAGCAGTGAATTGCCTTAATCAGACATTAATTTCAAACATCAGTGTGGTTTTATTGAAGAAGGGATTCTAAGTGAGCAGGACTAAAAACTACAAATCTATTAAGGAGGTTATTGTAAGAAGCCAGATGGAAGGATAAGAAGGATTGAATTAGACAATGGAAAGAGCCTGGATCAATGCTTAAAAGGCTAAATCTAGAGACTTGATCTATTTCAGGTAAAGAAGGAGGGATGTGTCTAGGATTTCTCTCAGGTCTTGTTAGGGAAATGGGTTGTATAAAGGGAAAGAAGTCATGACAGAAAAATCATGGCGACTATTCAAATAGAAAACAATTTGGTTTTGAACAAACTGAACTTGAGTTGTCATTGCACAAGTCTGTTTGGCAGTCAGACATATCTGTATATAGAGCTCAAACAGAGATCTGACTTAGAGACCTACATTTGGAATGCCTACAGAAGGTAGATTCAATAATCACTTATTTACTTTGGGCATTTAGTGATATGCCCAGAGTCACAGCCCTAATGATTTGATGATAAAGTAATGATACTGGCCTAACTCATGGAATCTGCTGAACTGTAGAACACAGAGAATTAATGGGAACTTGTATCCAAAATTCAGATCAACTTCTTACATATCTATTCCAGGCCACATCTCCATATCCTTGCTGTTCCCCTCACGACTGCAAATATTTCTGCCTTGGAAAGGATACAGGAATATTGCATGCTATTACAACAATTTCTGAAGTGTTATACGTGACATGACATGTTATGGGCTAGGGCAGCTGGTGCTGACTAAACATAATTCATGTAAAGAACTGGTTTCTCCCTCTGCCACCCCCAAAGTCATAATAGATCTGATGTAATGTGGATTTGAATTTACCTCTATTGGCAGTACAGATGCTTACTGCCTTCCATTTCTCTGATTTGACTTGGATAATGTGAGCTGCTTGGCTAGTTAATTGGAGTAACTCCACATGTAACCATTATTTCTCCTTCCAGCCAGTCAATAAAAGGTAGGTGAATGAATATTCATAGATGGCATTGAGGCAAAAGAAACTCCATAAAGAAAAAAAAATGTGACCCTGAGGGTGACTTCTCTTTGAGAGTTTACACTATGGAACAAAAGATATTTTACAAACAAATACATTCTTTATGTTAAATATCATTTGGAAGGTAGTTTGAAGCAAAGTAATTGCAATGAAAAAGGTGATCTCTTTAGACTTTATAAGCTTCGTAAACACTTCCAAGACTCTAAACAGTTTCCTCCAGATGTCTTTACTACCTTTTATGCCTGAAAATTTCTCCTTCAAGACTGGCCAACAAGATTGTGCATAGAACCCTCCACTCATTTTCCCCAACATCAATAATAAAACTTGTCAGCCATACATAAACTTTTGTGGAAACAGCTCCATCATGACATGGACTGAAATAAAGCCCTGTTTGGCTTTGTCCTACCAAAAGTACCAACTGCCAGAGAGTCAAGTATAACTCAATCCTCTTCCCTCAGACAACAGGTCTGTCAAACTAGGGCCCACCTGAGCACTCTGAAATGGCTGCTGACTTAATCCAGATGCTTCCAGCCATAGTCTGTGGATATTTCTGTGCTCACAGGGACCAAATAGAGAGCACACTTGCTGAAGGCACCCTTGCCAATGACCCCAGCAGAGACAGACTTGCCTACCTTGCTCCCACTGGAAATCCTGAAAAGATCCTACACTCAGCTCTAGCCACTAGGCCAAGAATAGTCCTGCCTGCCCAACCACCCACCAGGAGAGGTGGTCTCTCATGGTCCTGAAGTTGACCTGCCAATGCTCAGTCAGAATGCAATATCCTGAAGCTGCTCTAGAATATAACTATCAGGATCCTAACAGGAGAAACATGGAACATAGATGCACCACCGCCTCAGATGTAGACTCTGAAGTTGCCCTGTAACTCCATTCTGGTCCTGCTTAGAAACCACCCCACCCCCACCCCACAGCTGTGAGGACCACAGCTCACTGTGAACCCAGGAACAAACCTACTCACTATGAATCCACTTGAAGACTATG
This sequence comes from Dipodomys merriami, assembly GCF_024711535.1. Taxonomy (NCBI): domain Eukaryota; kingdom Metazoa; phylum Chordata; class Mammalia; order Rodentia; family Heteromyidae; genus Dipodomys; species Dipodomys merriami. The sequence goes on along the minus strand of NW_027203493.1, from coordinate 22,547,428 downwards.
AAATAACCCCTTTTTCACATCCAACCTTACTGGTACATATCCCTGAGGGCAGTCTAGTCTACCCAGGAGCCAAGCTAGATCTCTGTCTGCTGAGCCTTTGGTGGCATGCCAGCCATCTAGAAAACCCATTGTAGACCCAGAAGCTACAAACTACAAGCCCACATATTATCCCAAAGGATATCCAGAAAGACACAAAAAGAGAAGTCTTTGCTTTAAAACAGTCTATAAGGCCAGAGCCTTTACTCATACAAGTGCACAGATGCAAACACAAATGATTCAGATCTCAAATGATGAGGCAAACGCAACTCTACCAATGAAATATACAAAAGTTCCTGTAACTACTTCCTAAGAAATGGGACTCTGTGAATTACCTGAAGAATAATTCAAAAGAAGCATCTTAAAGAAGTTTAATGAGAAGGCAGAAAATAGCACAGAGAACAAAATCAGAAGACAATACATGAAGAAAATGAGAAGCTTAATTAAAAAAAAAAAGAATCCATAAGCAGAGAGAGAAATTGTGAGTCAGAAGACCAATGATAGACTGAAAAAGCAATAGAAAGTAGATTTAGTCATAAAGAAGAAACAACCAGCACACTTGAAGACAAGCCATTTGCAATTATGCCCCTCCCTCTTTTTATTTCCCAGCAGCACTAGGAATTTGAACGCAAGGCCTTCCGCTTGTTACCTGGCATACCACTTAGTGACACCACTTAGTGACACCGGTTATTTTAGGGTAAGTTCTCTTTTTCTTTCCACACACACTTGAGCCATGATCCACCTTCCATAAGCTTCCCATTATCTCTGGAATCAGAGGCACCTGGCCGCTTCCATCTTCCCTTCAGTGGAGATAGCACCTTGCAAATTTTTGTGCCCAGCCTGGCCTCTCAATCTCTGCCTCCATGTAGCTTGGAATAAGATGGTGACCACCAGTGTGTCCAGTTATGGGTTCAGAAAAGGTCTCATTCTTTTTTTTTACCTGGACTAGCTTTGAACTGTGATCCTTCCATTCTCAGTCTTCTAAATAGCTAGGATAACAGGCATGAGCTACTAATGCCTTGAAAACTTTACAATGGGGGGGGGCAGGAGGGGTTGGGGAGGTGGGGAGGGAAGGGATGGTAGGGGAAAAACAAAGGAGGAGGTAACAATGCTCAATAGGAAATGTACTCGTTACCCTATTCATGTAACTGTAACAGTATCTTTACAATAAAAATATATATTAAAATTTTTAAAAAGAAAAATAAATTAAAACAAAGAGAGTAACACATACAGAACCTACAGGATTCCACCAAGAAAACAAGCAGATGGACTATGGGATTTCAGAAAGAGAAGAGAGAATAGCAGGAAATTTTTTAACAGACTGAGGTCTTAGAATGTCATAAACCTTGAAAAAGATATGAGCATTCTGAGGCACAAACTTCAAAGGAACACAAGCAAGGAATATTATATTTTATGAGATCCATTATACTCACACTGTCAAAAGTTCAAGGCAAAGAGAAAGTTTATCACCAACAGATGGAGAAGAAATGTTAACTGAATTTCATTGAATGGAAATGAAAGAACAAAATAACATCATGGAGGAAACATTCTATATATTTGTGTACGTAGTGTATACCACACACATTTTTTGTGAGTCAAAGCTTTATAAGAGATGCTTTAAAACTGGGTTTGGGGGGCTGGGAATGTGGCTCAGTGGTAGAGCACTTGCTTTGCATGCATGAGGCCCTGGGTTCGATTCCTCAGCACCACATAAGCAAAAAGAAAAAAGCCGGAAGTGGTGCTATGGCTCAAGTGGTAGAGCGCTAGCCTTGAGCTGAAGAGCTGAGGGACAGCACCCAGGCCCAGGGTTCAGGCCCCACGACCGGACCCCAAAAAAAACAACTTGGTTTGGTTTGGGGTCTTAATTTTTCACCCATTGATTTTTGAAAGTGCTGTAAGCCATTCTCTCTACAATCACTTTGTAATCACCATGGAAGGAAGGACAAGACATCATTTAGATCACTATGCTTAAGGAACAATAGCGCCTTCTCAGGATAGAACACCCCCAACAAAGATATCCTGACTATGATAGTGGTAACTAGTTCCCCCAAACCATCCCCAAACAGACTGAAGTTATCATCAATCAGGCTATACTTTGACCAGATGTGATCAATAATCATATATGCCTCTCTCCTCTTGCCCTTCAGTTCTTTGTTTATGAAATTTAAAGCTCACGTCTATACAACAGGACATCTGGAGCTAGGCACAGTCCTTCCCTGGCATGCTCAGGCCATGTGATATGTCTCCTTTCTCTGTCCTTAACTATTTCTCTTTATTTGATATATAGTAGGGACTGGCCAGACCTGATTTATAAAATTCTTGTTATTTGTATCTAGAGTTAAAAGGTTAAGTTTCAGAATCATAAGTTCATTAGATTTTCATATGGGGCCAGCATTCTCAGTCAAAAATTAAGAAATCATTCTTTCAAGCTTCTCGTTGAGACTTGAGAGAATCAATATCTTATTTATTTGTCTAAGCTTTTAGGTTTTTATCCTTTTTCAGCTTTAAATTTTGCTACAATGCTTATTTTCTCAAAAGGAACCCCTAAAGAAGAAAAAGGTGTCTATCATTTTCCCAGAGAAGAAAAAAATTTTTCATTTCATTTGTAACACCACACCCAAATGAGATGAGTTTATGTTCATCTTATTTTTTCTTTTTTTCTTTCTTTTTTTTTCGGGGGGGGGGCGCTCTTGAACTCTGGGCCTGGGCACTATCCTTAAGCTCTTCAGCTATCTCAAGGCTAGTGCTCTACACTTGAGCCACAGCACCACTTCCGGCTTTTTCTGTTTATGTGGTGTTGAGGAACTGAACCTAGGGCCTCATGCATGCGAGTCAAGCACTCTACCACTGAGCCACCTTCCCACCTCCTGTGCTCATCTTTAATACTTCTAGTGAACAAGGAAATAAATCATTCTTAAAGGTAGTTGCTATTATTTACAAAAGTCAGGGCTGATTATCCTTTCTTCCTACTGAAGAAACCCAGTATTTTGCTGTTATGTACAGGGATCCGCACTGAATTCTGGGGATCATGACTGGGGCAAGTCTTTCTGGAAGCCGCCCCCATTTTGCCTTAAAAATAAGTAATATGAATCGGAGAGTGTGAGCTGTGTTACATCAGGAAACGTTTTAAATGTGTCCTTCAAGAGGATACTTATCTCAAGTTCATCACCATAAACACTCCTCAACATTTTTCCCAACCCTACCACTCAGTTTCCTAAAGAAAACACAATTTGTTGCAGCATGAGCTGACAGGGAATTAAATTTTTGGTAAAACTATGTTTTTCTAGTTTGAAGGAAAAGGACTATGTACAACTGCCCTCACTTCTGAAAGATTAAAAAGTTCTAAACATCTGAGCATTGGTTGTCCATGCTTATAATCCTACTCAGGAGGTTGAGCTCTGAGTATCTCTGTCCAAAGCAAACCTGGTCAGAAAGGGCTGTAAGATTCTTATCTCCAATAAACTACTCAGAAAAAGCCAGAAGTTGTGGCTCCATTGGTAGAGTATTAGCCTTGAGCAAAAGAGTATCAGGGACAGTGCCCAGGCCCTGATTTAAAGCTTCAGGACTGGCAAATTAAAAAAAAAAAAGTTTCAAACTCTTCCTCAACAGGCAGAGATAGGAAAATGAAACCCTTATCTTGGGAAAAGCAGCCCTAGAACTCATCTATGTTTCCGGTGTTTACATAGACCCAGACACACTTCTGTATTTTAGGATTAAAAATAGCACCCATTTTGGCCATCCAGAAATATTGTTGGCTTAGGGGTTTCTTGATGAATGAGCACATGTGTTCTCCCAGCTCAGAAAACATAAAAGCTATAAACAGGATTCACCATTTTGAGTCTTTAATATCATTTCCTGTGTGGGGAGCAGGAAACATATATTTCTATTGCCATTCCTTCCTACTTTATCCTGTGGCACTAAAATAAGTACTTGCTAAAACTAAAAAAAAAAAATGACAAAAGAAACAGATGAGTTTGTTTTTTTTCACAACTTTTATTATGGAATTTCTGCCTAATATTTACCCATTTGATTTTTCAGAAACTATTTAATAAGTTTGGACTCCCTTTCCCTTTCCAGAAATAATGAAATGATCTTTTTGTATGTCGCTCCAATAAGTCCTTAGCACTATAAATTAAAAGGTTGTCTTACATGTCAGTGAATTTATTATCTCACAAAGTATAATAAAAAATACCATTACCACCAGATGAGATTATTTTAGAGCTTCAGAGATAAACTTTGTAAAAAATTAACTATTTTATATTTTATATTTATAATTTATCATAGTAAGTGATGTTGATTTCTTATGGAAATCATGTAAGGTAGCTTTTCAATTTCAACTTAAGTAACTATTAAAAGAAAAATATTACTAAAAATAAAGGTGTCACTTTTTTGTTTTTATTGGTACAAACCAATTGTATAAAAGGGTTTCATTTTTATGTTTCCATATATATTCATATATATTGTTCTTTGATCAAGTTTACTTACTTTATTACTCTTTTTTAGTTCTCCTCTCCAAGTGTTACTATTTTGAAAAAGTTCCATTGTCTGAAATTTGGAAAATTTGATCCTTTTATGAACAAGCACACAGCATCACAAAGAAGAAATTACTTTCCATGGCCACAAGTAGTAAATGACATAGCCAGAATTCAAACATAAGGTTTGATGTCCAGTTTGTGAGGATTTCAATTTCATATGGAATTAGGTTAGTTCCTTTGCTATTTCCAGATGTCTGACCAACGGCCCACTTTAAATTACCTGGAAAGCAATTCTGGAGTTGACTCAACAATAAACATGTAAGACATGTATTTTGGTGACCTAATAATCATGAACTTTTTAAATAGGAAAAAAATTCTCAAGTTAGAAAGTCCATTAGAATCACCTTGGAAGATTATTTTAAAATGCTGAGCTTCTAACCCACTGTCACTCTGATTTGGCTGGCCTCTGTTTAGAAATAGGCGCATTTGACTACAATCCCAGAAATTTGGCATAGGTGGTTCTTGAACTATACTTTTAGAAACAGTACTCTGATCATTTGGCATTTTCATGAAGCACTCATGAAAGCTAGCAGTGAACAATCCCTGGAAAGTCCTTTACTCTTCTTGGCTACAACTGAAAATATTAACAGTGATGAGTAATGTATCTTTTTCTCCCAGGAATCAAAGGAAGACCTGATCTCTAGCTTAAAGAAACCCATACCTATAGCCAACGCTAAGTAGTTTCCCACAGGAGTTAGTTGCCAAATAACCAAATCAAGATCGAGCTCTAAAATGCTTATCAAAATTCTAGTTATGAACTGATATGTTCATTGAAACTCCTTTATACAACCAATTAAAAATAATAAATAAAGGGGCTGGGAAGGTGGCTTTGTGGTAGAGTGCTTGCCTTGCATGCATGAGGCCCTGGGTTTGATTCCTCAGTACCATATAAGCAGAAAAAGTCATCTGTGGCTCAAGTGGTGAGTGCTAGCCTTGAGCTAAAGAGCTGAGGGACAGTGCCCAGGCCCAGAGTTCAGGCCCCACAACCGACAAATAATAATAATATGTTTAAATCAAAGTATACATTTTACAGGAATAGGAAAATAATATTTGGGGGGGGGGGTCCGGTCATGGGGCTTGAACTCTGGGCCTGGGCGCTGTCCCTTAGCTCTTCAGCTCAAGGCTAGCATTCTAGCCCTTGAGCCACAGCACCACTTCTGGCTTTTTTTTCTTTTTGCTTATGTGGTGCTGGGGAATCGAACCCAGGACCTCATGCATGCAAGGCAAGCGCTCTACCACTGAGCCACCTTCCCAGCCTGGAAAGTAATATTAAAATGCAGCACAAGCACAACCATGACAAAAATAAATGAGCATGACTGAAAAAAAAAAACTGAAAAACTTTTGCACAGCCAAAGAAACAGTACAGAGAACTAAAATGCAATCTTTGTCATAGGAGAAAATATGTGCAAACTTTATTGTGATAGTTATGTCTGAAATATATAAGTAATGCATTCAGCTCAAAAAAATCCAATTTGAAAATGTGCAAAGGACCTAAATAAATATTCTTTTAATATGTAAGTGTCCAACAGATACATGATAGGAGCTAGATGTCAGCTTATCATCAGGAAAACATAAATCAAGTGGTAATGATATATCACTTCACAGCTGCCAGGCAGTTCTCAAAAAAAAAAAAAAAAGACAACAACAAAGATGTGGAGAAAAAAAAAACCCTTGTATTGGCACATCATTATGGAAGATAATATGGGAGTTCCTTGAAGCATTAAAAATAGAACCATTCAACCACTTTGGAAAGCAGTATGGAGGTTCCTCAAAAGACTTCACATAGAACTCCCTTATGACCCAGCAATCCCACTTTTGGGCATTTACCCAAATGTTTACAAACAAGACCACACTAAAGCTACCAGCACAACTATGTTTATTGCAGCATTATTTACCATAGCTAAGATATGGAACCAACCCAGATGCCCCTCAGTAGATGAATGGATCAAGAAAATGTGGTATATATACACAATGGAATTCTATGACTCCATAAGAAAGAATGACATTTTGTATGTCCCTCCCCCACAGTATAACCCCTGCTTTCACTATATTTGATGTCAGTATAACTTGTGGAGGAGATGGGGAAAAACCAGTTGTTTAAGGATACAGGTGGACCTGTTGCAACAATGAGAAGTACAAGTTGTCATGTCCAAAACGAGCTTTACAACGTCGGTGGGGGGGGGGGGAGGAATAGGATTGGCTGGGAAGGGATGTGAAGGGTAAACAAAGGAGGAGGCTGCAATGCTTGGTAAGAAATGTATGCATTATCCTGCCCATGTAATTGTAACTCCTCTGTACAGTAGGTTCACAAATAAAATTAAATTAAATTAAAAAAAAAAGAAAGAATGACATTGCCCCATTTGTTAGGAAATGGAAAAACTTGGAAAAAATTATATTAAGTGAAGTAAGCCAGGCCCAAAGAAACATAGGTCCCATGGTTTCCCTTATTTGTAATATCTAGTATATGTAGGAGTCAAGCGGAAAAGGTCAGATAATGTGATGTCAGGAAAATGAACCCTTAGATATGTATTTTAATGTTTTTTCTTTCATGCATGTGTTTCTAACGCATTTATAAGATTATCTCTTTGTTGCTTTGTATGTCCCTCCCCCACAGTATAACCCCTGCTTTCACTATATTTGATGTCAGTATAACTTGTGGAAGAGATGGGGGAAAACCAGTTGTTTAAGGATACAGGTGGACCTGTTGCAACAATGAGAAGTACAAGTTGTAATGTCCAAAAGGAGCTTTACAACGTCGGTGCGGGAGGGGGGAAGGGGGGGAAGGGGGGGAAGGAGAAGGATTGGGATTTGGGGGGAGGGGGGAGGCTGGGAAGGGATATGAAGGGTAAACAAAGGAGGAGGCTGCAATGCTTGGTAAGAAATGTATGCATTATCCTGCCCATGTAATTGTAACTCCTCTGTACAGTATGTTCACAAATAAAATAAAATAAAATTTAAAAAATAAAAATAATAAAAATAAAAATAGAACCACTATACAACCCAACAAGTCTATTTCTGGGTGTATCCAAAAGAAATAACCAATGCCTCAAAGAGATCCCTGCATGTGCCAAGTTCATGGTAGTGTGGTCCACAATATCCAAGGTATGAAAAGAACCTATAATGGACCCCTTAACAATTGCATCTAACCCCAATCTACTTCCAAAGGCCCCACACCTAAATACCAGTCAGGTAAAGTTTCTAACCTTTTGATACCATTTGTATATGACTTTAAGGACTAAACTCCTCTATGAGTTTAGGATAGCAAACATATTTAAGCCTTAGCTTTCCATCCTGCTCCCCCAAAACTTATGTCCTTTTCAACACAAAACAACTCCATTCAAATAGTCCCAAGGTCCTAGCAGTCATTCAAAAGTCCAAAGTTTCAACTGAGATTTGGGTCAAACTTTTTCCATGGTAAGTCTCTAAAATCAAAAGGCAAGTAGTTAGGTTGTTTGTTTGTTTGACTGATTGATTTTTCAATACTAGTTACAGTTATAGGATAAAAATTTCTATCCCATAAAGAAAATAGATAAGTACAAAGGAACAATCAGCTCACAAGAAGACCAAACGCCAGCAGGACACATGCTAACCACAGAAGCTCCAAACCCAGCATCCTGGGCACAGTGCAGTACAGGTGAGTCCCTCAGAGCTTAAGTAGCCTTGCCCATACAGCTGTGATGTTTTTGTCCACATGGCCACGATCTCAGAGACTACACCTTGATAATGGCAGCTTTCCTAGGTGGACATTACTTGTTGGTGCCTTTATGTTCCTGGTGCCTAATCACAGCGGGGAGGGGGGGGAAGGGGGGAAAAGGGGGAAGGGGAAGCACGCACTCCCTAATTTAATAAGGATATTAGCTGTTGACATCTTGCAGTCAAATATCATTATCCATTAAAAAAAAAAAAAAAACTAGAGATTCCAGGAAAAGTGGATGAATGACTCAAGACCATTAAACCATTAAAAAGGATGATTTCAGAACCAGAGGGAATGCACAGAATAAGCTATAATAAAGAAGGGAAAGAGGGAAAGGAGAAAAATGTGGAAAGAGGAAAAAATGAGGGAGGGAGAGAAGGAGGAACATGATTAATCAGATCGTGTCAAAACAACACAGCTTGAAGGGGATTCTACTGACCAAATACAGAATACATACAAACCAAATACATTTATTTGATGTGAGCATCAAATAAATGACTATAGCCAGGTGCTGGTTGCTTACACCTGCAAATGCCAGCTGCCCAGGAGGCTGAGATCTAAGAATCACAGTTCAAAGCCACCCCGTGAAGGAAAATCCCTGAGACTCTTATCTCCAATTAACCATCAGAAAGCCAGAAGTGACACTGTGGCTCAAAGTGGTAAAGTGTTAGCCTTGAGCAAAAAAAATTCAGGGGCACTATGTTGGAAATGAACTTTACAACTTGGAGGAAAGGGAAGGATAGGGAAAGGAGTGGAAAGCAGGAGGAAATGAGGGAGAGGTAACATTGTTCAAAAATAAATGTATGGGCTGAGAAGACGGCTCAGTGGTAGAGTGCTTGCCTTGCATGCATGAGGCCCTGGGTTCAATTCCTCAGCACCACATAAAGAGAAAAAGCTGGAAGTAGCACTGTGGCTCAAATGGTAGAGTGCTAGCTTTGAGCTGAAGAGCTGAGGGACAGCACCCAGGCCCAGAGTTCAGGCCCCACAACCAACAATAACAACAAAAATAGAAATATACTCATTACCTTATGTATGCAACTGTAACCCCTCTGTACATCATCTTTACAATTAGAAAAAAAACCTCAAGGACAGTGCCCAAGCCCTGTTCAAGCCTCACAACCAAATAAATAAATAAATAAACAAACAAATAAATAAATAAATAAATAACTGTGCCAATTGATAGCGTAAGTAGTGATTCTTAAGCCCATACTAATACAAATAAATATATCTAAATGGCAAGTTTTACCTTTCAGATTGAATGTTAATGAATGAGGTACTTGGAAAAAATGGAACTAAAAATTACCATTAAAGTAATAACTGATTCAAATAAAAACAACCTAAGAGGTGAAAGTGGTTGAAAAACAATTTTTACACAATGTCGAATTAGCTCCTTTTATAACATTTATCAATGGAAGTGGTGCTGTGGCTCAAGTGGTAGAGCACTGGCCTTGAGCTGAAGAGCTCAGAGACAGTGCCCAGGCCCAGAATTCAAACCCCAAAATGGACTCTGTGTGTGTGTGTCTGTGTGTCTGTGTGTGTGTGTGTGTGTGTGTGTGTGTGTGTATAAAACAACATTTATCAAATCACTTATTAAAATAGTCAAAAGAGGATTTTACTACAGAATGTCTTATAGACATCATATTAACCACATAATAAAATCAGCACCTAAAATGATAGTTCAGATATGTACCACACAAGTGCTTTATAAATAGTTTACCTGTGTTTTCCAAAAAAGGTCAAGGTCATGAATGACAAGGGAAATAAATGAGAACTTTCTCCAGATGTAAGGAGAATAAAAATCCATGACAAATGAATGCAATAAATGATCATAGACTCAACCTTAGAGACAAACAAAAGGATGATGTTTACTAAGGACATTCCTGGAGCAGTTGTCAATGTTTAAGTCTAGTATGGGCTGGAATAGTAAATATTACATTTGTGTTACTTCATTATGATGGTTTATAGTAGACAGTCTTGAAGCACAGGAATCATAAAGCATTCTACTTTCAACTTATTCTCTAAAAGGTAATATTATTTATAAAAGGTAAATTATATTATTCATAAAAGATAATATTTTAATATATATTTTTATTGTAAAGGTACTGTACAAAAGGGTTACAATTACATGAGTAAGGTAATGAGTATATTTCCTATCGAGCATTGTTACCTTCTCCTTTGTTTTTCCTCTACCATTTCTTACCTCCCAACCTCCCCAACTTCTCCCTCTTCTCCCGCCTCCAAAGCTGTAAAGTTCATTTTCAACATAGTGTCTTGTACATCTCATTGTTATAATGGGTCAACTTGTATCCTTGTTTCAGCATTTCGTTATTGCCCTTCCCCTCCCCAAATCAGAATATATAAGATGCAGGGCACTGGAATCAAATACAGTGAAAACAGGGGTTATACCATGGGGGAAGAAAATACAAAAGAAACCAAAAAAATCACATAATACATTTAAGTACATTAAAAACAACAGCAAGAAAGATAAAAAAAACCTCTTGTGTTTTGGGGGGTTCATTTTGCTTAGCATCATCTTATATGATCATATGTGCATAGCTTTTGACCTTCAGGAAAGGTAATATTATGATAAATAATATAAATTAAATAAAAAATACACATTGAGAAAAAATTAAGAGGCAATATAGTAAAAACATTTATTTTGGGGAAATCTTAGTTAAGTTTATACAAGATTCCTTTTACTACTATTGTAACATTTTAGACAATTTGAAAACTCAATAAGGAAAAGAATATTTAAATAGAGAAATACCATCCATATTTACAAATTCAAGGATGTAAAAAGGTGCTTCGTGTTGTAGTTGCAACCCTAAGATAAATGTTATATAACTTAAAAGTCTTACTACATACCCATGCATTGATTCTAATAGAATTTTGGAAAGGTTTTCTAACAAGTTTTGACTTCTCTTTAACTTGTAAGACTATTGAATTATGCACGAATATTTTATGTACTAAGTCTGTAAAAAAAAATGTTTACTTGTGAAAAGTAATAACTCTATTGATAGCTCCTTACATTCATATAGAGGTTATTTTTCAAATACTACCTCATTGAATACACATAATGACCTTGTGCATAGTTAAAATGTCTACTCCTGTTTTATAGATGAGAAATTGAAAACAAGAAATCGAAGTATTTCGCTGCCAATAACTGGTGGGTAACAATCCCATATTTTGATAATCAAAATCTAATACTTCTACTCACACTTAATATTACCATCTTATTTGACATTTATAGAAATATACATAATTTGAACAAATTGAGGTAGTATGGAAGAACCAGTTAGAACAACATAAAAGAAAACTTGGAAGACGCAAACTAAAGCTTACTAAAAGTATGTCAGATTTAGACCAAAAAGGGGGATAAAGAAGGAAAGGAAAAAAGGAAGTGACAAAAAAGAAAATCTAATTTTATTAAAAGATCTAAGCAAATACAGAGAAAAATCCAGAGATATACCATGGTCTTGGACAAAAAAATGTTCAGTGTTATAAAAATGTCTGTTCTCTTCCAATTCATTTATATTGCAATGAAATTAGAACCATTCTTCCCGTTGGAAATTGGAACCATAATTCCAATCATGACAAGCTGATGGTAAAACTCATATAAAAAGTAAAATGCACACGACTCGCCAAGAACATTAAAAACAAAGAGAAGCAAGAACAAGGGGCGGGTGCTCTACCAGATGTCGAAGCCAACCATGTCATACTATCGAGAGCTGTGGTATTGGCATGGGAACTGATGACTCTTCCATGACACAGGAGAGAGTCCAGAAACATGTCCATAATTTGATTGATGATAAAAGTGAAATTTCATATCAATGGGGAAAAGATGTTCTTTTCCAGTGAATAACTGGCCATCCATTTTGAAATCATTAAAGTTAGATCTCTAGCTCATGGCCATAAACAAAAATAAACTTCAGATAGATTATAAACCTGAGGTAAGAACTTAAAATATATATAACAAAGTCTAAAAGAAATATCTTATAGTCAGGAAGTAGAGAAGATGTCTCCAGACTAGACACACAATCTAGAAAATAATTAAAGACTGGTCCTCACCAAAATGTAAGATTTCTTTTTCAATATTATGATCTTTAAGTCGTTGTACAAAGAAGATAATAGTTCCACATGTAAATTTATGAGTCCAGTGCATTTTGATCAATTTTACCCCTTCCACTGTAAGACTTCTATTTAACAACAAAAAAATGATGATAGATTGAAAGAAAATACTTGCAAAATATTTAACAAGTGATATAGGGAAAATATAAAGAGCTATAAATAAATTTTTCAGTAATGAGAACAAATGGTTAAAAGACATAATAGTCACACAGAGAAGAGTGACCAGTTAATAAGTATTTGAGAAGACAGTAATATTAACTGAGAAATTATAAACTGAAGTAACATTGAGATTTTAAAAAAAACAAACAAACTTTAAATAAAAGACCAATACCAAATAATGAGACAGGAAGAGGGGGGAAGAGAAAATATTGGAATCCAGAGATATCTAGGAGGAAAGGAGAAAAAGTAGAAGCTGTAAAATGAGAAGAGGGACATAAAATTGGTTGCTCCCCTTTTCCTGAAACAAGGTCAAAATAACTAACATAAGGAAGAACCCTCATATATAAGTAAAACTTAGATTCTTTATGAGTTGAAACCAAACATTGTAATTATAAGACTGAGATGTTATTTCATGACTTGATATGACGGGAAAAACTAAATGTGACTTCATCATGTGCAGAGGAAAAACCATCTCCCTCAGAGAGACTTGGAGGTACAGCCAGAAACAAAAAGTACTTATCTTGTACCTACAGGAAAGTAGCTGAAGGGAAAGAGAAAAAAAGAAAACTCTAAAGAAAGTTAACACTATGCTCAGAGCAATCAACCATGGCAACAACTCTGACTATTGTCCCCCCTATAACAAAAGGGGAACTTGAGGTATAAGATGACATACATACTTGCCTCAGGTCACATGACTGGCGAGTGGCAGGACTGAAATATAAATGTGGAGCCTCGGACTCCACATTCAACACGATTGCATATACATTATAGTCATCTACCTAAATAAAGGCACCATGAAGTTCAGGCACTAAAAGCCAGCTGGCCTTATCCTCTTCTCTTCCTTCGAATAGCATTCCTCAACATCTTCTGTTGATGGATGGTGAAAAGAAAGAGAAGGTGGCCTAGGCCAGAACTCTAGAGAATACCAACAGTGAGTCTCTAAGTGAACACTGGAGTCTACAAGTGAACACTGACTAGAGAGTACTTGCAGGAACTAGAGGATCACCTCTCCAGGAGCTTTAATAGAAGTAAACGGCAGGAACATATTTCCTTATCACAGTGCCTAAAATCTTTCCTGGGGAGAAAGAAATCAAAGCTACCTAAAGAAACAAGCAAATGACTCCTAGGAGCTTAAAACTGGAGTTTGTAACCTATCATGCAGCTTGACTTTTTCAAGGATCACAGCCATGTTTGCTTTTTTATAATGGTAATGATCAATATTTACAATAGAGATGTAGCTCTGTTGGATCCATACAGCCTTATATATTTAATACTGTCAGATCTTTATAAGAAGAGTTTGCCAGCCCTAGGTAGAAGCATTGTTATACAAGAAAAAGTATATATGCCTTGGATATTTGTATCCCAGTTTGTTTCAGGACCCAAATAGATAAGATTGGTATGGGGCTGGGAAGAAGGGAAAGAATACTATGGGGAGATCCGATGTGATTCAAGGTAAAGAGTTCCGTGTGACTGAAAAAGGATCAGAAAGAACACATATCACAGGTTAATATATTCTAGATAAAATTCCATTCTTAACACAAGAAGAATTCAGGCGCCTTCTCAGAGGTGGGAAGGGAAGAAATAATAACCACAGAACTGAGGTTAGTCTCTTTTTCCAGATGGCATGGTCTTCTATTTAATCTATTTCTACATCTCTTTGTCTATCTCCTCCTTTCTCCTCTTTTTCCTCAGCCCCCACCTCCTTTTCTATATCCATCTTCATTTTTTCCTTTCCTCCTTTCTCTCCATTCTGCTTTCCTTTTTAGCAAAACTTAACAAGTAACCATAGTTCTAGTTGTATATGAATTAGTAACTTCAAGGCCCCAAAGCAATTAACCCTTGTTTCTGTAGCAGACCCCAATTCCTGGAAGAACCAAATTCTCCTTCATTCACGCAGATGTCCACAAATTTGCTCATCCTGTATCTGGTTGCCCTTCTGTGCTCTGTTGTCCAGGGCACGGTGCCTGTAGAAAGTGTTTCTCCCTGTTATCTGGCCTCTGGTGAATTCAACAAATGGGGTCATGAATGGGAGACCAGAAAGGCAGTAAAATGGAAAGCCATGTTTGTGTTGTTCTTTCCCCTGTAGTATGTCAGGTAGAAAAAGATAGAGGACATGTCTTCCCATGGTCTAGTTCTTACAGTTGTCTTTCTGTGGTTCAAGTCTCTGCCTGTTAGTTGTTAGGCTCAGATAACAACAGCTATTTCTTTGATTGCCTTCCAGCCTCAGAATAACAATGACTTACAGCTATTCTGAAGATCTGATTTGCTCGGCTGCTCTCTTAGCCTTCATAGCTCTTCCATTCCTTAGGTACTAATTATACTAATTATCTCCATCACATTGCATGTATTCTAGACACATCATTTTATTTATCCTGGCCAATCCTGATCAAATCACTCTTGTTCAGTCAGCTGAGATGGTAAAATTGTCCTTTGCCCAGACTTTGACAAGATGTGGAGAAGAAAAGATGTGGCAGTAACCTCTGCTTCTGATGCAAGGAATACAGAAGCTAAACAGAAGCTGGATCACTAGCCAGTATTGAGGACACAGTTGACAAATGTCTTTGTCCCCCAGTTTTCTTTCAGCCACCTTCGCTTGACCAGTCCATCAAGGAGGGATTCTTAGGCTATGCTGTGTCAAGCTTTCTCCAGGCTAATGTAAGTTAGCTCAATTTTTCATCCGGCTGAGCTAGAAAACAAGTCATTCTTTGTCAAACGCTAAGCTCTTGTTTGCTTATACACCGAAAGGGAATCAGGCCAAAGTCTGTGAATTGTCAATCAACCTATATATCTCAAATCTGAAGCTTTATTTGATGGAAATGTTAAAATATTTATGAGTTTCTATCATTAAATTGATTTTGTCTATACTATATTTCAATATAGAATGTTTTATTTGCAGAGTAAATGCACACCTGCTCCTAGTAATTCTCACAATAAAAATTGGTCCTTGCTCATATGCTTCAACTATAAAACAACCCATTCTAGTCAGAAAAACCCAATTACACATCAAGAACAAAAGAGGTTAGCTACCTCCAAATTTATCTGAGTGACTGGGGATTTTTTTTTTATATTCCAAATCCCAAACTTTGAAAATTACCCTTGAATGTATGCAAGGTTTATTTTTTTCAAGAGTCAAAGAACTCTTGAAAGAGTAGGCAGCACTTAAATGTCAAGAAACTGCTAGTGAAGATGAAACTGGCCATTCTGGCAGTTAGAGGAAAATGGATTGGAGCATTTAAAAACATCCCTTGGGTTGTATAAGTATAATGAACCCTGGGGTTCAAATGATGTGACTCATTTTGAGGACAACTTCTGAGTAAGAAAATAGACAACTCCTGAGAAGTTAGAAGGAGTATGCTCCACAACAAGCGTTTTTGCACAGTGGTGTTTGTTGCACCTGATGTCCCAATTCACAATTTTGCAGCTGGAAGTGGCAACTCAGTGGCAGACAAGCGCCTGAAGCTTCCACTGTGTTCTTTAGGCAAGCCCTCCATCTAGTGGTCTCCCCTGGAAATTAACTGAAAGCTTTTATTCAACACACACATGCCTGCACAATTTCCTTTCAGAAAATTTGGGGAAATAACAATAAGGGAGCTTTCTTGAATTGATTGGCAGAGAGAAATCTTCCTCCTGAACACATTCAATCTTGTTTCTCCATTACCAAGAACAGCAGAGTTCTTCACATCTTGAGTTCACCATCTACATTCTCTACTCATGCTAGGTCTCCTATGCAGTGGTTGTCATCTCCAACAACCAAAAAGCTCTGTGTGTGTGTGTGTGTGTGTGTGTGTGTGTGTGTGTGTGTGTGTGTGTGTGTGTGTGTGGTGTTGAGTTGTGTATTCTGAAAGTGTTTAGTTGTTGAATAGGAAGAACAGTGAAAATTGGTGACTTGGTGACAGTAAGGACAGATAAAATATATCAGTAAGATCAACTGGAGAACAAATGGATGTTTTTCAAAGACTTGCAAAGGAGAAACAACTTCAGAGGAGCAGCAGAAGAACATGGCCAAAAATGAGACAAATATCATGAGGAGTATATATAGCCCTAAGCTAACTTGGGTCTAAGAGTTCTCTTATTCTTGACAGCATGTGACTTAGAATAAGTCCTTGGTCCTGTGCCATTTGAAGTTTGTTGGCTTGGGGGGGGGGTTGTTTTGGGTGGGGTTTTTGTGGTACTGGAATTGGAACTCAGAGCCTCACACTTGCTTTGCTGCCACTCTACCCCTAAGCCACACTTCCAACCCTGGATGGTTGTTCATCATTGTATCTTTAAAGTGTTTTTGGCCTCATAACTTCTGCAGGTCTGATGAGCACTATGGATTTTCTCCCAGACCCATTCATGAATAATTGCTGGCATCATTGTGATAAGTTAAGAAGAGCCCCAAACTCTTGCTTGATTTCTAAATTCATTACTGTGTAGGAAAAGACTAGAGATGCTTCCTCCCATTGATGTCATGGTCCCCCTTCTTCAGTGTTATGGTGCTTCTACTTTTAAATGATTTACAGTGTCTTCTTCCTGTGTTTGCACACATCGTTCAGGACCATGGGCTTTCTGTTTTCTTTATTAGTGTTTATTTTTTTCCCTAAATTCTTCCATTATTAACTGTCTTTTTGCTGGGCGTCAGTAGCTCACGCCTGAAATCCTAGCTACTCAGGAAGCTGAGATCTGAGGACTGCTGTTCAAAGCCAGCCCGGGCAGGAAAGGCTATGAGATTCTTATCTCCAATAAACCATTCCAAAAACCGTAAGTGGCACTGTGGCTCAAGTGGTAGAGCGCTAGCTTTGAGCTGAAGAGCTGAGGGACAGAGCCCAGGCCCAGAGTTCAAGCCGCACCCCCATCCCCCCAAAAACCTGTCTTTTCTCTCTATCTCTATACTCGCTCTCTTTACTTAGTGTTTCCTTTCAGCCATGCTGAGAACTAGCAGTATGTTTAATGAAAATCTTTATGCCCAGCAAGAGAACTTTTAAAAAAATAAATTAATTTAATTTAATTTAATTTAAAGAAAACAAGCATGACAGAAAGCGGAAGAGTGCCTGTGGGTAGGAAAGAAATGACAAGAAGCCAGGCAGTATAAAATCCAAAAGAAATAGAGAAAGAAACCAGATGAAAGAATTATTTGATTGTAGGGCAGCAGCTGTGAATTTTTTGTGTGTTTACAGCACATTTTCAACTGCTGAAAACTTTGGTAGCATAGATGAGTTTGGGGCAGAACATTTTCCCCCAAAGAAAACCAAAACAGTCCCTCTTAGTCCACAAGCGTGACTTAGCATTCCACTCACAGAGAGGTAAATCATGTCCTTCCCAACCCCTTGAATTCAAATGGATCCATGTCTCATTTATAACCAACAGATGGCAGCTGAAGTAAATTCCAAAGCTAGCCAGAAGAGGTAAGATCCATTTGCCTTGCCCAGTGGAAGGCCTGTATATGGGCCTTTGGTTACCATGACAACAGTTCAAATGCTCTGAGATTTCCATGTTGGGAGAAAGTCTTACCAGTTCATGTTAGTACACCACAGAGACATGTCTGAAGATGCATAAAGGAGAAATATGAGGGATATTAGTTGGTCACTAGCTGCAGCCACCCATGTCTAAACCAATGTCCATAACCATCACCAGATTCTTGCCTTACTTTAATAACCTGCAGAAAACAAGAGAAAATTAAACAATCATTGTCACTAGAAAAGATGAAGCTTTGGGACAATTCATTATATAGCCATAGTTGGGATACAATGGAAGACTTAACATACTTCTAAGCAAGCCAGGAATCATTAGAATATAATGCAATCATTTTTGTCTCCCATTGTCTATATAAACATCCCCAAATTTTTCCATGATCCTCTTTCCCAGGATTCTTTTGGGGGAGAATAATCGAGCTCTGATGAATGCTTTCATTGTATTCCCCTGGCTTCATGTCATTGTCCTAGACCTTGTATTGTAGTACCTCTCTGTCTATTTCAATTCAATGATTCACATATCTGCTAAACTTAATCATATCTGCTAAACCTGGTGGCTTACTAGACCTCATCTCAGTTTCTAATACTGTTCCACAAAGAAAGGAACCAGGATTTCTTAAGAAAATGTCCGAGGTGGAGCCAGAAAAATACAAGGTAAGGCTGGGAATGTTTCAATTCCATAAAGAAAGAAAGCACTAAAAATTAAAATGACTACAACCTGAAAGAGTTCCCAATGGTCATATCTGAAACATTTTGACCTAAAGTGCATATAAATGTACATAACTGCCTCTTTCATACATAACAGTTACATAATTATAATTAATAACAATAATTGATTACATATGTCACTTCCTATGTGATAGAGTCTTCTATAAACACTTTGTACATATTAACTCATTTAATTCTTTTTTTTTTTTTTTTGTCCATCGTGGGGCTTGAACTCTTTAGCACAAGGCTAGCATTCTACCATTTGAGACATAACACCACTTCCGGTTTTCTGATGGTTAATTGAAGATAAGAGTCTCATGGACTTTCCTGCCTGGGCTGGCTATGAACCACAATCCTCAGATCTCAGCCTCCTGAGTAGCTAGGATTACAGGCGTGAACCACCAACACCTGGCTAACTCGTTTAATTCTTATAACATTCTATAAGGTAGATACAGGACATGAAGTTTGTTGTGACAAGGCATAAAAATCAAAGAATGTCATTTTTACACCTCATAGAAACTGGATGGTCTAAGAAATCTTCAGTGGTGCTTGGTGCAGGCCAGTTTAAGTCCTATCCAATCACCCAAGTGTTGAATGCATTAGTGAATTGTTTTAAGGCACAGAAGCTCTGATGCTTTTCTCAATATTCTACAGTCATGAATCCAAATTTTATCTATTGCCAAAATTTGACCTTTTGAGCTCTCTCTCTGTCCAAAAATCAAAACAGTACATTGCAGCCCTAGAAACAATTATATTAAAATTATTCAATCACAGTAAGTTTCAATATACAATCTCAGAACTTTAATAAAGACTTTCTTGGTGTCCTGAGGAAAATATCCTTGGTAACCAGTTCAGTAAAAAACAAATAGCATACCTACCCAAGCAAGAGACCCAGAAGCAACCAGCTCAATGGAGAACTACAGCAAAACCTCTCAGGCAAAACCCAGTAACCTGAACTATCTGTTCCAAGAATTTTAGCTGAGTTCCACTTCTAGGAAAAGAAACGCACGAGGGAACAAGGTGACCTAAAGCACAACAACATCCAGGAGTTCTCTGGGGTCAGAACAAACTCAAAGTCCAGCCTCCAGCCCTCCTGCCACATGTTATTAGAACAAAGAATATTTATTGGCAGAGAGAATATTGGACTCTACAATGCACCTGCTATGTGCTAAGAACTGTGCAGGCAACTATCCAACATTGTTTCCATGCTTTTTCATATCATTTGAGAGAAGCATTACTATCTCCCTTTCACAAGGCTCAGTAACCTACCTAAGGTCACAGCTAATAAATAACAAAGACATTTGACTCCAACTGTGGCTGGCTTCAAAACCTCTGAATCTTTTTTTTTTAACTTAAACCACAAACAACTAAAGGTAAGTAGTTAAAGGTAAAGGGAGACCCCTGAGCTAGAGAAGGCTAGTCCCTAAAGACAGATTAGGAAAGATTTCATAATATCAATATCCCAGACTCCATGTTTGTAAGTAAGGTTCAATAAAAAAAAATAAAAATGAAAAGCACATTTTTTTTCTAACAAGAGATGAATAAAACAACAAGAAACAGGTAAATAGGAATACCTCAGGACATCAGTCACAGAGGTATGGGTGACACAAACCAGTCCACTTATGAAGCAGGTGGGGCTTCATAGGAACAGAGAATAAGTTTCACTGACACATTCTCTAATTCTCCCCCAATAATAAGTTAATCTTTCCTGAGTTTAATTATGGTGTGAATATGTCCCCAAAGATTGATTACTGGAAATAATTCCTAATACAATTCTGTAAGGTCTTTAGGGAGATGTTTTGTACTAGAGACTCTCTCCTTAATGAATGGATACGATCTCCCCAAGAAAAGAGACAGTAATCTTTCTTCTGGTCTTCTGCCATGCAAGGATACTCTATTCCTTCTTTCTAGAATACCCAGCAACAAGTATCTTGGAACCAGAACCATTTTGTTTTGTTTTTGGCAAAGCAAGATCTCATAATGTAGCCCAGGTTGGCCTCAAATTCAATGCCTTCTTCCCTCAGCCTCCGAGAGTTAGGATTGCAGGTATGCACCACCACATGTAGATGGGATACACATGTCTAATGTCATGAAACCTCTGATAACATTATTAACCTCATGACATCTCTGACATTGAAACTCATCTAAAAATCACTGCAGACCAGGCAATAGTTATAGTCAGTTGTTTGGCTTTTCATGTGCCAATACAACAGGGTACAAAACTGCCAGAATAGGCAGGTGTTAACAGAGAAGAAAGTCCCAGTAACAGCAATGGAATGCCTTCTTAACCCCCTAAGAACCAAATCATTGTGGGAGTTGACAAAGAAGCATTTCATATTTCCTGTGTGATCAAAAGTAAGCAACTTCTACAGGCTCAAGAGACCAAGAGCCAGTGATTTTTCAATTTTGAGCCAGTGATTTTTCAATTTTCTACAAATTCACTTAGGAACTGCTGTTTCTTGAATATTCTCAACCATGTTATATGAAAATGTATGATATTAATACCTCTGAGTTTCTTTTAAAGCCTCTCAAAAAATGAGTCTAAAAGAGAATTTTTAGCAATACTGAAAGAAAAATCATGTCACAATTATCATTATATTTATTTTATTTATTTATTATATTTATTTTATATGCTGTGTAATTATATGTGCAGTTTGGTATAAAAAATGGTCTTTGAGAACTCAAATAGTGTAATTCTTTAGAAAGGCAAAGTGTAAGTTCAACAAAATAAACACCAGGAAGTGGGTACTTAAAGGGGGTGGATTGGGGTCAAGGGGAAAGGTGTAGATGAATAAGGAGGAGAAGAGGGGGAGAATTCAGTCAAGAATTCAACATATATCCTAGAAAATTGAGAAAAGTGAAGCTAAATTATTTACCATAGCTAAGATATGGAAACAACCCAGATGCCCCTCAGTAGATGAATGGATCAAGAAAATGTGGTATATATACACAATGGAATTCTATGCCTCCATCAAAAAGAATGACATTGCCCCATTTGTTAGGAAATGGAAAGGCTTGGGAAAAATTATATTAAGTGAAGTAAGCCAGGAACAAAGAAACATAGGTCCCATGGTTTCCCTTATTTGTAATATCTAGTACATGTATGAGTCAAGCAGAAAAGGTCAGATAATGTGATGTTAGGAAAATGAACCCTTAGATATGTATTTAAATGTTTTTTTCCTTTCATGCATTTGTTTCTAACTCATTTATAAGATTATTACTTTGTTGCTTTGTATGTCCTTCCCCCACAGTATAACCCCTGCTTTCACTATATTTGATGTCGGTATAATTTGTGGAGGAGATGGGAGAAAACAAGTCGTTTAAGGATACAGGTGGACCCGTTGCAACAATGAGAAGTACAAGTTGTCATGTCGAAAACGAACTGTACAACTTTGGTGCGGGGGGGGGGGGGGGGGGAGGGGAGAGTTAGGTGGGGGGGGCAGGGGGAGGCTGGGAAGGGATGTGAAGGGTAAACAAAGGAGGAGGCTGCAATACTTGATAAGAAATGAACTCATTATCTTGCCCATGTAATTGTAACCCCTCTGTACAGTATGATCACAAAAAAGAAAAAGAAAAAAATTAAAAAAAAGAAAAGTGAAGCTAAGGGTATATTGGGAGGAAGAGGAGAGAATGTTGAAAGGGTGGCATTGATCATGATGCATTGTATTTATAAACTGCTTTGTTAAATGGCAACTCCATTATACAACTAGTTAAAAATAATTTTAGATGGTAGGGAAAAATAAAGAAGGGGGTAACAATGCTTGATAGGAAATGGACTCATTACCTTACTCATGTAACTGTAACCCCTCTGTACAGGATCTTTACAATAAAAAAAATTAAGAAAAAATAATTTTAAAAATGTTCTTTGAGAAAATGTAAAAATGCTAAGTGACAAGAAACTCCTGTGTTTATAATTTAACTAGCTGGTTATTTTTATTTTGTTTTGGTTTTTCATTTCTTCTGGGTGTATATGAATTAAGGCATATCTTGAACCAGTGGTATCTGTAAGTAGAATAAAAACAATAGGACCACTTGATTCTCTTAATCTCTCTGATGTTCAACTTGTATGCATTCTGTTCTATTCTTCCCCATGGGGCATTTTCCTCTCTCATTAAGATTGGTTCTTAAGCTAGGCATTTGTAGCTCATATGTGCAATCTTAGCAAGTCAGAAGGCTGAGATCTAAGGATCACAGTTCAAAACCAGCCAGTATAAAAGTCCTTGAGACACTTATCTCCAATTAGCCAGCAAAAAGCTGAAAGTAGAGCTAGCCTTGGGTACAAAAGCCAAACAAGAGAGTAAGACTCTGTGTTTATGTGTTCAAGCCCCAGTATCAGAACAAAGGGGAAAAAATAAAAATAAAGGAAGGGGAGAAAGAAAAGGAAGGAAGGAAAGAGAAGTGGCCGGGAGAAAAGTGTTTCTTTACTTCAAATCACATGAATTTCCCTCATTTTGTACTTACACAACATCCCATATATTCAACTATCATAAAATTACCCTTGACTGTAACAGCTTGTTTAATTTTCTGTCTCCCTCACAGGTGCTCACAGACTATAAACTCCTTGAAAACAGGGAACTTGTTTGCTTTGATTACATCATGCCTGGCACAGTTGGCTCAGTAAATATCTACTCACCTAGAAATAAATTAATGGACTAAGAGTCTCCAAGGCCTGGCATATAAATAAGCTCATTCAACTGTAAATGGAAACATATAGCAGTAATTTTTTTCTCACAGACAAGTCAACTGAAGGTCCCATGTAACAGTTGTGATATTTCATATATATGCAGCACTGACTAGGTATCCTTACCATGGCATATGGACAGTCTCAATTATTATCTTATTACTAGATCCTCATTTTATGAGATGAAAATATTTTAATTTTTATAACAGAACAAACTTAGTAAATGATGCATCTTAGATACAAACCCAGACAAATTCAAGAATCTCCTAACAATCACATCATGGCAGATGCTGATAAATTAAGTCCAGATAGTTAGCAATAGTAAATGCTATTAGTTATTAGCAGATCATTTGTTAAGAATCCGTTTTCAGCCAGGAGCTGGTGGCTCATGCTTGTAATCCTAGTTACTCAGGAAGCTGAGATTTGAAGACTACAGTTTGAAGGCAGCCCATGCAGGGAAGTCCATGGGACTTTTCTCTCCTATTAACAAGCAATAAGCTAGAACTGAAGGTGTGCCTCAAGTAGTAATTGTGCCAGCCTTGAGTGGAAAAAGTACCCTGCATTCCACACAACACCTCATTTTCCAAAAGATTACAAACCAAGAATCAGTAAAGCCAGCAACACAATCATGTTGTTGATAGCAGCACTATTCACCACATCCAAGGTATAGAATCAACCCAAATGCCCCTCAGTGAACAAATGGATGAATGTGGTATATATGGTATATATACACAATGGAAATTTAGTCATCCATTAGAAAGAATGATATTGTACCATCTATAAAGAAGACTTAGAAAAATTATGCTAAGTGAAGTAAGTCAGGCCTAGAGAGACAAACGATTCATGTTTTCTCTAATATGTAGAAACTAGATTTAGCTTACAAACTCTTAAGTAAATATGTTTGGTGGCATTCAGGTGTATATAAATATATTGATGGAAAATAGTACATTTAAGGGAGAACTTAGTATAAGTTCTTTAGAAAGGAAAAGTTCAACAAAATAAATATCAGAAATGGAGTATTTTAAATGGGTGGGTTGGGGTCAAGGGGAAAGAGAGAGATGAAGAGGGAAAATTTAGTCAAGAATTCAATGTATAGCCTACAAAATTAAGAAAAGTTAAGAAAGGGGAGGGTAAGAGTGGAAGGTTGAGAATGTTGAAAGGGGTGACATTGATCAAGATGCACTGAATTAATAAACTAATTTTTAAGTGACATTGCTTAGTTCAACTTTAATACAAAAATTTTTTCAAAAAAAAAAAAAGAATGTGTTTTCAAGATGATCCAAGACAAAAAATAGCTTCCTTTGTTGGGTATTGACATGAACAAATAAAAAAATTGAGATCAATATAGTTGACACAGCACAATCACAGCAATTAGAAAGCTGTGGGCTCTTTCAGTATCTGTATCATCCCAAGTGAATCATGTTACTCCCCTAAGTTCAATTCCTTAACTAGTTAAAAAAGAGGTGAGGTCATGAAAAAGAAATCTTAAAACCCTTTGATAGTGTCTTTCACTTTATCTCAAAGCAATTAACAGATACACCAAGTGTGGAAAAAAAAAACACCTATGCCAAATATTGAATTTGAGGATGTAACTTAAACTCCAGTGTTTGTTTTACACAATTCAAATAATGTTTGGCAAGGCAAAGGGCTCTTGATCCTCCACCTAAAAGCAAAGGTTTTTTCCAAATCCCAGCCATCAACATTTTTTCCTTTCACTCTGTTGACAGTATTTACCTTTCTGGGGAGAGGGAAGCCCAGACTTGTGTTGACAGAGTTTGACTGTTGGAGAAAAGTACATACCTGGAGGGAGAATAGTATTTAACAAGAAGCAAGGCATCAGTCTGCACCTGACTCATTCTAAGCTGGGCCTCCACCATTGCTTTGTTCCAACACTAGATCAGAGGCTCGTGTGGAAACTTGCCGAAGTCAAACACTATCATAAAAAAAAACAACTCTAGCACAGCTATAGCAGCTACAGTGAAGAGCAAAACAAGATTCTTGCCAGATGAATGTTGGAGTCAAAGCTACAGAGAAGAGCTGGAAGGTTCCAAGCAGGAACCACCCCAGCCCTGGTGCCAAACTGTTTCTCATTCTTCATGGTCACAGGACTGTTGCAATGATTCTTATTTATCCACCTTTGTGCAGGATTGTTTTTCTACTAGGTGATGGTACACATTTTGTCTTCTTGACTTTGAAGGAATTAAAAGGTATACGTTAGCCTTTTACTGGGCCTCCAAAGGTATTTTCCCCATTGCAAGGCATCAAATATTTTCAGTCTTCATGATTATAGTTAGAACTACATGAAGGGAAAAGTAATTGGCTCCACTTCTTCAAGGTAAGTCCTCTCATTTGTAAAAGGGAAATAACAATCCCATGATTGATGATTCCAAGAAGCAATAAGAACATACACCATGTGTTCTTCCATGATTCCTTTCATGAAGTTCAACTCAGGTCAATCATTTTAGACTTTCAACAACCAACTAAATGTCAGCAGGATGTTCCTATCCTAACAACTTGTCTACAAGATTGATTTTTCTATGTCTTAGAACAGCTCTTCATGTAATTAGGATTTTAAAAAAAATGTTACTAGATACATACTAAACAGATACATTGCAGCCCCAGTTATGTAAGGATTTATTCAGCGAATATATTTAAACACCAGACTTGGAATGTAGTATTTTTTAAAGGCCACTTTTCACAGCACTTTTAATTTCCAATGTTGTTTTTCTTCTCATAAACAGTTATTCATTTGACAGGAGAGAATTGGGAAGAAGCGGACTAGTGACAGCTGGGGACCATGGGCAAGGGTCCTCACGGACATTTTACTTCTTATCTGTGGGAGTGAGGATCACATGAGCAGCACATAAGCACTGAGTTCTATAAGAGCATAGTCCTTGGTATCCAGCCTAGGTGTGAGACCTGGTTGATACCACCTACATCTTGAGAAAATTGCCTTTTCATATCTCACTTTTCTCACCCATGTTTTAGAAATGGTATCTTTATCTCATGGAGTTATTATAAAGATTGAATTACAGAAAACCTTATAAGGAACATACGACACATACTAACATTCAATTTGGTATTACAGTTAGTGATCATCAGGATCATTGGTAACTTTAATTAAGATCATAGAGCTTAAAATAGCAGAATAGGGACTAAATCTTTTGTTTACTCACTTCCAGAACAATAGTTTCTGACATTCTAATAGTGTTCCAATATTTGGAAGCTTACAAATCCCTCTTTGAGGAAATTATTGGTTTGTTTGTTTGTAGACAGATCCTTTCCTTCCCAGTAGCCCAGGCTTCCTTGAACTAGCACTCCTCCTACTGTACAGTAGTGTACTGCCATGCCCACCTAGGAAGCAATATAACCACATGACGCATTAGTATGTAACACAAGAAAATGGCTCTTATTTTTGGAGGGCCTACAAAGCCCCCTGTTCACCCTGCTTCCCACAGCCACAGAAAAAGGTCTCCCCACATCCTCATTTCCATTTGCTACAACTGCCACAGCCTGAGATTCACTAGGGACTAGATCTCAATAAGTTAAGATGATGGTAGGACAACAATGCTTCCATTTCGTACCATGTCCAACTCATCTTTCCAGGCTCCTTATTTTCTTTGTGAGGAAATCTATTGGTCGTTTGTGTAGGCACCATTTCTAGCTCTTAAATTCCATCAATGTTATCATCAGTTCCTTCCTATGTTTTAGAATCTGGTTCATGGAAGGTCACCTACTCCTCATCTACCACTGCCTGTAGATAAAGAAAAGTTTCCACCCTTCTTGAGGTCATGCAAATTTCTGCTACCCCCACCACAGCTCTCTTCTCTTTAAAAATAGCACTGCTGAAGTGATAGATGAAAAGTATTGATCATTTGTCATGTCACATTTTCTTTAGGGCAAGATCATTGTGTGTTAAAGGTACAAATCCATATGTCATATCTTCCCCCATGTGGGCAGGATTATAAAACCAGGCCAATCGAAATCATATTCCCATATGCATGCTTGAACAAGGTAGGTTTTGCCTTCCTATACAGTTGAGCTGGCTAGAAAGGTTTACTTTCCAGTTCTTTTAATTGCATTTTTCTTATTGTTAAGTAGTTGTACAAAAGGGTTACCATTCGACAAATCAGTTTATAAGTACATTGTATCTTGTTTGATATCATCCCTTTCATCTTTCTCCCTTGTTCCTCCCAACTCAATTTCTTCCCCTAGTTTTTCTAGTTTCATGGGATATGCATTAAAAAACACTCAACTCTGTCTTCAATCTTACTAAAACTTTCCTGAGTTCTGCACTAAAAGTTCTTGAATACCCATTAGTGTGATTAGAGTCTCATTTAGCTTTGTATCTTTGACTCTATCCCTTGCTTTTCCAGGTTTCTAAACATAAAAACATGGGAAAATTCCATTTCAATTACTTAACACCTTTTTAAGCTTTTTTTTTTCCTCTATGGCTGGTTTTCTTTACTATGACCCCTGCTGGCCCCAGTTCACTTGATATATGGTTATCTGCTTGTGAACTAGAACACAGAAGATAGGCCTATAATTCTCGAGTCCTGAGGCCTTCTATCTAAATTCTACTATCTCCAAAGCCCACCATCCATCTCTTCTCCCCCTGACAACTTCTATTATGACTGACAGAGAGAGGTTTCTCACCTTTGGCTCGTACAGCTCCTAATGTTTCATTCGGTTATGGCGCTTACTTCACTCTGCCTCATATTCCAAAAAGCTGTTTACAGTCTTTGCCTTGAAGAGTGGGAGCAACTTAAAGCAGGGAACTGTGTTTATTCCCTGCTGATTCCCACACTGCCATCATACTGACCAGCCTCCACCATGCTGCTAAGCAAACCACAGTACACGATAGATGTATTTCTTGGGTTGAACTGTTCCAAAAAGCCAGGAACTAGAGATTGCAGAGCATAAGCCACCTTGTGGACCTTGTGAACAATGAATGGAAAGCCCTTTTCCATGAGCAAGAAGGAGCACCTCAAAGTACCATTATTTTTGGCCTGCCTGTGAGTTCACTTGTTTTCCTGTTTGCCTCTGTTTGGTTTGTTTGTTGTTTGTTTGTTTGTTTTCCGGGGTTTTGTGACCTCTCATGTTGAATTAAAGTGGAGCTGCCTCATGTGTTTTTCTGCTACTACTAGAACTCATTATCCATGAGCTTTAAGTATTGGTCCAATTACTGAGGCAAGAAGTGTTAGTCAGAAAGTCTCCAGGCCCACTGAAAAATTCCAACATTTGAGACCAACCATTGGGCTTCAGGACACATTCCTGTTTCTGTCAGAAGAGCTGATGGAGCACAGTAGGTAAATCAGGAGCACAGTAGGTAAATCACGAGGAAGGGAGCCTGAAAGTTCCACTCAGCTTAGCCAAGTGCATAAGTCCTGGTGCAAATTGATGAACCTCTCTGAACCTACCTCCATTTCCTTATCTGTAAATTGGGACCGGTGGGTTTTGCATGAGTTTGTATAAAAAGGGAAGTAGAAAATCTTTTTTGAGACTCCAAATCTCTGGAAAATACGGTGCTAGCTCATGAATCAGAAAGCTTGGCCACCAATGAGATAGATTTATCTTCTCCTGGAGAATAAACACATTCTCTCTGCCAGGGCCCAGTTTGGGGTACAAGATAAATAAATGCTACTAACAAGGTCTGGGGAGATGGGCTATTGCCTCCTCCAGGAGTTCATCATAGACCTGAGCACTCAGTGACAAGCATTTATGTGTTCTTATAAACAGGCTGCTGATTTCTTCGGAGTCTTCTCCAAGGCTCTTACTGTGAAGTTGGCTCAAAGGATAGAAACTCCAGTTGAAAAGGACTCTTACCACTGGGCACCTCTGGAGAGACTGCCATGTCACTATATTGGCTCCCCTGCCAAGGATATTCTGTCAAGTTCAGTTAAGGAAGCCCAGACAATGAGTCTGTGTTGCCACCCAGCATCTTTTCACTTGCCGTATGAAGGCAGGCCGGCAAAGCCAGCAGCCAGCAGCTGTGTTTACATCTTCCCATCATCCTCATTAATTAATGAATTCACTCTGGGCCTGTTGCTCACTTGAATAGGCTTCTGAATCAGAGGATGGTTAGGGAGAACTGTACTGCATCTGGGCACAGTCCTTGATTGGCGGCAGTTCAGGCCATGTCCTGGGGATGTAGGAAAGAGGGGCTAAGAAAGTATCAAGTATCAAAAAAATCACTTGGTACCTTATAAATACATTAGAAACAATAGCAAGAAAGAAAAAAACCACTTGTGTCCTTATCTAGTGGTTCATTTCACTTAAGATCATTTTACCTGACCTTTTCTACTTGTCTCAGACATATACTAGTTATTGCAAATGAGGGAAACCATGAGACCTATGTTTCTTTGGGCCTGGCTTACTTCACTTCATATAATTGTGATTTTTGTGTTGCTTTATATGTCCCTCCCCCATGGTATAACCCCTGTTTTCACTGTATTTGAGGTTGGTATAATTTGGAGAGCGGAAGGGAAAAAACAAATTGCTTAAATAGGGATACAGGTTGACCCATTGCAAAAATGAGACGCTATGTTGAAAATTGAACTTTATAATTTTTCGGGGGGGGTGGTGGTGGTGAGTGAGGGTGAGGGGAGGAGTTGTGGAGATGGGAGAGAAGGGATGATAGAGGAAAAACAAAAGAGGAGGCAACAATGCTTGATAAGAAATGAACTCATTACCTTGCTCGTGTAATTGTAAACCCTCTGTACAGTATTTTCACAACAAAAAATTTATTAAGAAAATATAAATTATGCATTATGTACAAGGTCAGCCTATTCTATAGGCCCTCATCAAGTTCAAAGAGGCTCTCAGTTTTAGTGTCCATGACTTTGAAGACATTATGTCCCATATTACCAATGTCTGGCATATGTCAGATCAAACACCACACAATGCATCTATGGAGATGCAAATTAAAATAATAATTCTTTCAGTGAAATATTCTCTGAATTACAAAAAATGACCCAATCAATTAGATCCTCAAACCAGGCTAGTCTGTGCAACTGATGTCACACACACAAAAATAACCTATAGAAAGAAAATCATTATCAAAATGAGTCCTAAAAATTACTTTGATTCTGTTCTGTTTTTCATAAGAGACTACTCCAAACTTGGGGATGCAGTAGATCTAAACAAAAGTTCTGTGGCCACCAAATTAAAGAAAAAATACAATTTCAACAATACAAGATGTTTAGAGAGCATAGAAGAACTCAATCTTTATATTGAAATTTAACTACATCTCCAACCAGCTGTGTAACCTTGGCTGCTCTCCTCTCCCCCTAGTCCTTTTCTCATTTGCAAGATGATAATTAGGATAAAAAGCCTACGTCTCTCATTTCCTAAGGCTGTCAATTTCAAATGGAGGATGGATGGCAAATTCATTTATAATGAAGGAGAAGGTTAAATACACTAGTGAAGATTACATTCCAGAGTAGAGATTTTTAAATGTTTGTTGTTATTTTTCCTCTTATAGAATTCTTTTTTTTAATTTAATTTTATTTTATTTGTGAACATACTGTACAGAGGAGTTACGATTACATGGGCAGGATAATGCGTACATTTCTTACCAAGCATTGCAGCCTCCTCCTTTGTTTACCCTTCACATCCCTTTCCAGCCTCCCCCCTCCCACCCAATCCCAATCCTTCTACTTCCTCCCCCTTCCCCCCCCCCCCCCGCACCTACGTTGTAAAGCTCGTTTTGGACCTGACAACTTGTACTTCTCATTGTTGCAACAGGTCCACCTGTATCCTTAAAGAACTGGTTTTTCCCCATCTCCTCCACAAGTTATACTGACATCAAATATAGTGAAAGCAGGGGTTATACTGTGGGGGAGGGACATACAAAGCAACAAAGAGATAATCTTATAAATGCGTTAGAAACACATGCATGAAAGAAAAAAACATTAAAATACACATCAAAGGGTTCATTTTCCTGACATCACATTATCTGACCTTTTCCGCTTGACTCATACATATACTAGATATTACAAATAAGGGAAACCATGGGACCTATCTTATAGAATTCTTTAGAACCCCATAGAACTCTTCATTTCAAAGCATACTTTTTTAAAGTATGTTCCACTGTATATTTTGGAGGATTGAAGCAGATGTTTAAAAGTTCTATTCAAATATAGTCTACAAAGGTAAAGAATACTATTTTTCAATAGTATTAATCAGGTCAAGCAAAACTGGCTCATGCCTGGAATCCTAACTACTCAGGAGACTAAGATCTGAGAATGATAGTTTGAAGCTAGCCCAAGCAGAAAAGTGTATGAGACTCTTTTCTCCAATTAACCACCCAAATTCCAGAAGTGGACCTACAATTCACCTGGTAGAATACTAGCCTTGAGCAAAGGAGCTCAGAGAACCTGGCTCTTGTGGCTCACCATTGTAATTCTAGCTACTCAGGAGGTTGAGATCTAAGGATCACTGTTTGAAGCCAGTCAGGGCAGGAAAGTACTTGAGACTCTGATCTCCAATAAACAGCTCAGAAAATGCTGGAAGTGGTGCTGTGGCTCAAGTGGTAGTGTGCTAGCTTACTTGAACACAAAGAGGCTCAGGAACAGTGCCCAGGCCCTGAGTTCAAGCCCCAGGAGGAAAAAAGAAAGAGAAAAGGGAGGGGGAAGGAAAAGAAAAGAAAAGAAGAGAAAAGAAAAGAAACCTCAAACCTGGTTAGAATTGGCATTGTATAAAAAGCCAGTCTCAAAAGGTGGCCCAGTGTTTGTATGGCTCCATTCACATAGTCTTTAAAAAGAAAAAATATAGTGACAAATCAGTGGTCAACAGAGGTTAAGCATGGTACAGGGGTGTCTGTAGAGGGTTTGGGGGTTTGGAGAATTCATGTAGGGGTCACTGATCTGTTTTACAGTTTGGTTGTAATAGTGGCTACCCACATATATGTGCGTGTATATGGGTGTGTGTATGTTAAAACTCACTGAAATGCGCATCTAAAAAAGTGAACTATACTATATGGTAATTTCAAAATAAAATTAACAAAAGGGAAAAGAAGAAAACTAATCACACTGTTCAATCTCATGCAACACAATTCAGTCTTGTCCTCTGATGTGTCAAATTATTTCTAGAAACTTGCATGGGGCTCATGAAGTTCTGAGAAAAGCAAGGACAATCCTAGGAAGGGGGCTTAAAGTGGGGAGAAGAGGTTATCCAGATCTCTCACACATCCATGCATTGAAAGGCGTGGGTTCTACAAAAGGACAGATCCTTACCTAGCACCCTCCTCAGAGAGCTGGGGTATTTTTTGTATTATTCTCTTGTCTGTATAGTCTATATTCTCCAGAATATTGAGTTGCTTAATTGGGAGAGACTACAAGACACAATAAAAATTATATCTCATGAGTAAAAAAACAAAAACAAAAACAAAGCAAGAAAACAATCTTTCAGCTGCATTTTTCTATCTTTAATAGACATACAATCACTTGGAGCTTTACTTTGTAAGGATTGTTATTCAATAGACCTGAGATAAAGTCTGAGTTTCTGCCCTCCTACAAACCTGCAAGCAATGGCCTTAAAGGGAAAGGCGGGGAGGAGGGTAACAGAAGTATGGCTGGGTAAACTTGAAGTGTGATATTCATCTCATCATCCTTATTACAAATAAACCCTCTTAGAAAGCCAGTGTTTGTAGTTTCCCATCTCAAAAACTCTGTGTATCCTGAGGGAAAAAATCCACAGTTAATAAAAGATATGTCTTATCTTTCAGAAGTTAAGCAAATGTTTTTCTGATTCAGCTTGTAAAGGACTTGAAGGCAGGAACTTCCTTTAGTAACACTCTGAGTTTCTGCTTCTTCAATGCTAAGAAAATGACAATAGTCCTATCTTCTAAGGCTGTTGTGAGAATTAATAAGATAATAGGTATGAAACAGTTGGATCGGTACCTTGTATACAACAAGACTCAATAATTGATAACTATTATTCCAACAATGACCCAGCAAGTGTCACCTTGAAAGATTTTCAATCACTGTTACTAGGAGAAGAGGAACAGAGTGGAACACAAATCGATTTGGGAACCGAAAGTCTAAACCAGTGTATTGGCCTTGTCCCTCCAACTTCTCTGAACTTTCAGCTTGTTCGGCCCAATTTTAAGTCAGATATGCTATTTTTTATAATTAATGTCAGCTTGAACATCCTTATATACAGACACTATGGACAGTGAGCTGTGAAGACACCTAGTTATCATTTTAAAATATGTATAGAGTCCTGAATATTTAGTGGAACGCAAAAGAAAATAATTATAATATTTCTGAGGACGAGTTTAGACAACATTGTGTTCTCTGTGATCATCTGTGTTTCTAGCTTTGTACCACTGGAGGGAGTGGGAGACTTGGTTGTAAAATTGCTTCCTAGGTCTTGGCTCGCTCTCTCTCATAACTCCAGTTTTTGTCAACTGATTCCGACTCAGAAGGGAAATCACCTTCTCTATTTAACAGAGACAATAGTTAAAGAGACAATGAGAAAGAGTCAGTTAGATTAGCAGAGTCAACAAAGAAATTTTGACCTAATCTGCTCAATGCCAATTCTACTACCTTTATTTCCTTTTATTATTAGCCCAATGCAGACTTGCATGCCACATCATCTTATAACTTGATCTGTCCTCCTCTTTCCCCTGCATAGTACTACTCCAAGTTTTCTAATCCTTTTCACAAACTTGAAGCAGAAAATAGGGTCTGAACTATCAAATGACTGTTTTCAGGGGGAAAAAAATAGATTTCCTGCCTCTAGTAAGAGCTTAAACCAGAGATGCCACCAAACCATCATAAATGCACAGTACAGGCTTGCACAACAAAGAATTATCCTGTCCAAACTATCAATAGTTCAAACCTTGCTTTAGAAGATACTCAGGGAAAGATGAGTAAATTATAAGTGTGTCTGACATCAATTGTGTAAGATAGCATCAAACATCCAACGTGACACCAATTTCTACATAAATAAATAGTATAAATATATCATTATTCCACAACTAACTCACTTTTTAAATACAGTACTCGTTAATGTGGTTGGAATGAAATAGCTGGACTATAGCACTATGAATGATAGCACTGCTATGCATTTTTTCTCTTCTGTGAATTGTCTGTTCACATTGTTGGTGTTTCTTCTAGCCATTTTAATTTTCATTCTATTGGTTTGTGTTTTCCATATACATCTTAGGGATGATTTATATGTTTTGAACATTAATCACAATTACTTATATCACAAAATTCTTCTCTCAATTTGAAGATCATCTTTTAAAAATGGCACCTTTTAAGGAAGTTAATTTTAATTGTGGCTAGTATTGATTTCTTTTGAATATGTTGTGAGTCTTATTGACTGAATTCTTTCCTACCTATATGGGTCATATGAATTTTCTTCCCTGTTTTCTTCTACAACTTTTTAATGTTCTGTCTTCATTGTACAATGCCATCTGGAGTTGATTACATCTATGATCTGAGTAGCTGGGGAGCTTTCAGAGCGGTTTTTAGAGCTCCATTCTTCTAGGCAAATTGAAAGCTCCTTCTCTGGGAAAGGAAAGCCTGTTGACCATGGCCTGACCCTAAGGACATCTAGGTAAGAAAAGTCTAAGTGACACCCTTCCCTATTCTGATGGAGGTGCCCACTAAATCAGCATTGTAAGAAATAAGCATACTGAACTACAGATTATCTCTACATTGCCCCTGTGACTGTATTAGTGCTTGGGTTCTCTCTAGACAAGACCAGCTCTGGACCACTCTCTCTCCAGTTTAAGAAATGGGCCGCCTTAAAGTGTTAGAAACTTATCTCTCTCAACTATAAACTCCCACTTCCTAAAAGCAGACTCAAGAAAGAGAAGAAACTCTAGGCATGGATCAAGGCAGCGGAGGTTTTTACACCAATCAGAAAGAGCAAGTAGCTGCCTTTTTATAAAGATGTAGACCCAGCTCACAGATGTTCTATGGCTATAGGAAACAATGTGAAAACCCAGCCTGGTTTCATTTCATTGTTTCCAGTGTCTCCCGCAGATAGTAGAGTAGGCAAAGTCAGCAGTGGACATTGTCAGTGGTGTACAGGAGCTGGCAGAACCACGTGTAAGGGGCCAATTGTATCCCTTGTATCCCTTCCCCACTTCCTGTCACTTGGACTGTTTTCAGTCACCCAGTGTGTGAGCCTTTGTAGACAGAACTAGCAAACATCACAGCTTCCAGCCTTTTCCCTTCACCCAGAGCCCTCTGTTAAACATTGACCTGCAGCACACCATTCAAAGCACTGCAACCCTACCCAGATCTAGACTCCAGTTGATACGTTTGGCCATGATTATCTCTGATTCTGGGACAATCAATTTCAAGTCCAAATCAATGGGTAGCTCCTTTTTTAACCTTTGAACCTTCAACACAAAAGTAAAGCCATACTTCTTCCTCTTGGCAGGTAAAAACCAACTCTCAGGTTTTATTGATAAGGAGGAGTGTTACTATTTGATTCTGGCCTTATTTTATCTCCTTTAGCTATGAAGCACCGTGAATATGCTTGGGATAATTACCTCCAAAGAGGTATTCCCTTTCCCAGATAAATCTTTATATATTCCAATAAGAGTGGGCTATTTTTTTCTTGTTTTCTAAGGACCTTATTTAAATGTCTATAACAGAGGTGATTCTTATTTCTAGACACTAATTCCCTCCTCCACAGCCTTTCTGTCTTGGTGCCTCCATCTTTACATTTTTTATCAAGTGAGAGATGAATATCAATAAATGGTTTCACACCAAGCTATTCAGTAAGCTCTTAATTACAAAATACAAAAGAAACCAGTGCTAGTGTAAAGTTGAGTTACAGGGTTTGAGAGGAAATCAAATGGATTTACTGAAAACACTGAAATCGTAAACACCACATTGAAAACACATCATTTCCATAGTTCTTTCTGGAAATTTCACATGATATTAGAAGGACCAGCACAAAAATGTCAGGGTACAAAAGTGAGCTCTCCCTCACACATCATGGGCCCTGTTCTAGTAGACACAAATGCTGACAATTGCTTGTCTACTTCTAAGTTGTGTGGGGCCTACGACACAGAATTTTCTTTGGCTATGTCAGTTTGAACATGTGAGCCAGAGCTGAATTGCTTATGATAACATTGAAGAGGCTAAACAGCATGTCCACACACCATTAGCCTCTCTCTCCCCCCACAGACGCATGGCTCTCCCTCATCTCTAAATGGTAAAAATAAATTCATTTCCTTGAAGATTTATAACACAATGAGCCTGTCTAAGACACAATACACCTTACCCTGGTCCTAGCAGAAAGGATGGAAGAGAAGTTCAGGCCTTACTGCCCTGATTAGCCCTCTGTGCTTCCTCTAAGGAAAAGGAAGGTCTTCACACTAACCAGATTGAAAATGGTATGTAGTCCTCCAGCTCAAGTTTCCTATCGTGGCTGCTCCCTAGACTGAGACACCATCATCTTGTTCACGCCTGGATCACTATTGAAGCTTTCTGATACATCTGCATTTCCATGCCATGTCCACTCTTTGTGCACCTCCTCCATTCTACTCATTCTCTCCTGTATATTCTTTTACTCCTCTAAATAAGGACTCTTTTTTTTTTTTTTTTTTTTTTGCCATTTCTGGAGCTTAAACTCTGGGCCTCGGCAGTATCCCTGATCTTCTTGTGCTCAAGTCTAGCACTCTACCACTTGAGCCACCACGCCACTTTCAGCTCTTGCTGCTTAGTTTATTATTTCATGGAGTTTCCTTTCCCAGGCTGGCTTCAAACTGCAATCCTCAGGTCTCAACTTCCTAAATAGCTAGGATGACAGGTGTGAGCTACTAGTGCCCAGCTAGATAAAAACATCCTTCTCTTTAAATCGCCAGGGACTTCCTACTTCACTTGGAACAAAATCCAAGAGCCCTTTATTCCTGGAACTCATGTGCCTGCTCACTACCTATTTCTCAAAACCCAGTATAGACTCTCCTCCTCTGTGTCCCTAAGCTCCTGTTGCATGCACTTTCTTTCCTCAGACTTGCAGTTTTGTGAGTCTGGTACAATTCCTCCCCAGATCTGTAGGTGGCTGGCTCCTTCTTATCTCAGTACAAAAGTCATCTTCCTGAAATGCTTCCTTGACTACCAGGAAAAATCCACCACACCCCACACCCCTACCAGGCATTCCCTATCAAGCACTCCCTTTTATTTTCTTCCTGTTCCTTATCTCTAACTGAAATTATACTAGGGTTTTTTTTTTAATCACTTGTTTATTCTGGTTTCCTCCAAGGTCTACATTCCCTCAGGTCAGGGCTCTGCTATATTTTCCAGCAACCTGCCCAAAGCTTGGCACATGGCAGACACTCAGTAGGAATTCCTTGAAGAAGTGAATGGATTGAATATTGTTGATACAGTATCTGGATGTTAATGACCCAGTCTCAACTCAGGGAGATAGATAGATAGATAGATAGATAGATAGATAGATAGATAGATAGATAGATAGATAGATAGATAGATAGATGGAATGAAATTATACTATATTTGCACATGATGACATCCATATTCTGAGTGCTTTTCTTCTCAAGTTCATTATTATCTCTGATTAGGAGAAACATAAATAATGGTACTCTGTCAACCAAGTTCCAAACTATGGTCTCTTCCCACTAAATATTCTTCCACTTCACTGTGACAAGCTTCTCTCCATGTGGCATGTGCCCTGTTCTCTCTTTCTCGGCCTCTCACACTGGATGTGTGGGTCCCCTGTTGCCAGAAATCTCTTCATCTTTTTTGGGTGTCACTTCTTGTCCATTTTAGACCAGAGGTTTTTCTTCCCTATCTCAAAAGAATCGTAAATTGATGAAGCCAATTTGCTCATTTGTTTCCTAAAGGGAAAACTTAGAGTACTGTATTTAAAGTTGGCACTTTTCCTGCCTTATTCTTAAAGGGGTTCCCACTTCCTGGTCTAGTCCTCAGAGCAAAAGCTGATGGTTAAAACTCAATATAACCTTTGGTACCCTCAGAATCTTCTTCTTGAATCTACCTTCCAAAAATGCTGTTAAATAACATTGGAAAAAATTGCTAGGCCAGGCACCTATGGCTCACACCTGTAATCCTAGCTACTCAGGAGGCTGAGATTTGAGGAGCATTGTTCAGAGACAGCTTGGGCAGGAAAGTCCTTGAGACACTTATCTCCAATTAATTAGCAAAAAGCTGGAAGTGGAGGTGTGATTCAAGTGATAGAGCACTAGCCATGAGCAAAAAAAAAAAAAAAATCTCAGGAACAGGGCCCAAACTGTAAGTTCAAGCCCCAGGACCAACACACCACACACACACACACACACACACACACACACACACACACACACACACACACACACACACACACACACACACACACACACACACACACACCCCAAAGAAAAAATAAAAAGAGGAAAGAAAAGAAAAAAATGGAAAAAGGAAGGTAGGAAGGAAGGAAAGAAGGAAAGACAGGCTTTGATAAGAACATTGCATTGTTAAACTTTTTAATATATATTTTATTGTAAAAATACTGTACAGAGGGGTTACAGTTTACATGAGTAAGGTAATGAGTACATTTCCTATGGAGCATTGTTACCCTGTACTTTGTTTTTCCCTAACCATACCTTCCCTCCCCACCTCCCCAACTCCTCCCTTCCCAACACAAAGTTGTAAAGTTCCTTTTGAGCATAGTGTCTTGTACATTTCACTGTTACAATGGGTCAACCTGTATCTTTGTTTCAGCATTTTATTATTCCCTTCCCCTCCCCAAATTAGAAAAATGTATATGCAAGATACAAGATACAGGAGTCAAATACAGTGAAGACAGGGATTAAACCATAGGGGAAGAACATACAAAAGAAACAAAAAAAAATCACATAGTACATTATAAATACATTAAAAACAACAACAGCAAAGATACAACCTCTTGTGTTCCTATCTTGGGGTTCATTTCACTTAGCATCATCTTATATGGTCATATGTACATAGCTTTTGACCTTTGAATGTTGCATTTTGTATGAATTCCACTAAAGAATGTCAAGTAGATGAGAAACCCTCACTTGTCCTGAGTCCATACCTATAACACCAATAACATAGCTAGATTAAAAAGTGATTTTATAAGCATTCATTATATTTTTAAACTAACATTAAATTCTTAATATTTGTCCAATATATGCTCTGAAGCTTTAACAAATTCTTAATTTTGAGACTACCTATAGGATAGGACATTTTGTAGAAAATAATCCAGTTACTATTGCAATGCAAAACTCACTTTACTTAATCCCAGCTGATGGAATGGCCCACTTCCTCTTTTCTGAAGTATTCTTCCTTTGTTTTCCATGTTGATTGCTTCCTCTCTGTTTTCTTTATGGGCTTTACTACCTCCCCTAGATTGCCAAATAATGAACTCTTCATAGCGTAATGCTAAGCACATTTTTTCTTCTCAACTGACATTTTAATCTCCAAAGTCTTCTAAATCCCAAATTTTCAGAGATCAACGATATATCAATGGCTGCACATATACAGTATACCATTATTCCAAATAGTTCTTTTGACCTCTTAATCAGGACCTCCATCTGCTTGATATACTTGATATATGCCTAGATTTGGATAGCTGCTTAACATATCCATAACTGAGATCCGTATTATCTTTTTCATGCCTTCTCCCTTGTCCATCTTCTTCTTCCTAACAAGAGTTACCATTTTCTCTCTCGTTGCTCAAGCCAGGAGCATTGAGTTCTCCATTCTTCTTTCTCTCTCTTTTTCTCACATTTAATTTATCATCAAATCCAATAATTCCTGTTACCAAAACGTGCCTTGAATACATTCCTTTTCTCCAATTTCATTGCTATCATCTAAGTCCAGATCATCCTGGCCTCAAGTGTACTCTTCCACTGACTAGACTGGACAGCCAGGATGGTCTTTTAAAATTACAAGTTACATCATTCTGCTCCCTAGCTCTGAATTCTTGACCACTTCTCTTTGCACTGTAATTAAACCCCAGCTCTTTTAGACAGCCTAGAAAATGCATTATGAACTTTTTCTGCTCCCTCTCCAGTGTCATCTGTCACTCTCTAGGCTTTCACTCTGTTCCAGCCACACGGTCCTTTCCATTCCTTAAAATGTACCAGATCAATACAAGACACTTAATGAACTGGAATGCTCTGGTTAATTGAGGAGTAAGAAAAATAAGCTCTATGTTTCCACTGTGTTTGGTTGAAACTCTTTCTAGAGTTTCCAGTATGAATTCACAAATTTGTTCTGGCAGTCAAGTCAACAAACATGTTAGTGTTCTCTATAAACTGAAATCCTGCCAGGACCTGGGAACCATTTTTTTTTTTTTACCAGTAACAACTCATCGGTTGTTACTTGTCAGGAAAATGAAAAAGAAAACAAAGAGCAAATTTCAAAGATTGACTTTTTGTAATTACTGTTATTGCAATTATTTTTAGGAAAACTGTGCTATTTACTGATCTGCCCACTAATTTACAGTGGGTGTGGAGAGAAATTCTCACTGATTGATCAATTCCACTTAATCAAGATAAACTCTATCTTCATATTTATGCATGTGTATTTGTATACACAGTTAGATGTCAGTTATTTAGGTTATGTGAGCCTCAGTTTTCTCATCTAAATGTTTTGGTGAAGTATTTGAAATAGTAAGCCTTTGTGGTGAAAGTTACTAGTAACAGGGAAGGAAGATTCATAAATCTTTCTTTTTCATTTCACCTACTTTCTCCACATCCAAAAATGATCTCACATACTATTAACCATGGTTAACATTTTAGGATCCTAAGTACTATGTAAGTCTCTTTTTTCCAGTTGTATCTTTGTTCTTTCCAAATGAGATATTCAGGATTGGGCCATGGTTAAAATTTTCCCTGTTCATGTCATTATGGTCATGCTTTAGCACCTTGCTACATTCCTCATTCTGGAGAGAAAGGTTTTTTGAAATGCTATGTTGTTATCTTACATCTTGGCCCCTCAGTTTTAGATAAACAAGAACTTTCAATCAGTCTCCATTTTGCTCACAGTAAACATGAGCTCACTCAGAGTGAGCCCTGTCTCTCTTGTAATGCTCCACGTAAATCAGATTCTCAAACAAACGAATCCTAACACTGCCATGAAAAAGGATGACACTGGGAGAGTTGTTTTTGTTCTGATGTTATTATCAGAAAGCCAAAGGGTCAACTTGGACAACTAAGGTCTTCCATCCATCATTTCATTGGGACAAGATCACCAATTTATTTCATCTCAAGCAAGACCTATGATGACTATATTAGAGGCTGAGCTAATGGCCTTGGGTAATCCAACATTCTTTCCTTACTAAGTTAGCTTCAAATAAGATACCATGTACCTAGCCAAAGCGAGTCATATGCAAGGAAAGTAGGGAGTTTCCAGGTGTCCCTAGAAAACATTTTCTTTACAATCTGAGAGATCAAACTGCATACGAGAGGTAAATCTCCTTGGGAACATTTATTAACACTTATAAAGGAGTAAAGGTTGATAAGGTTCAAATGTCTCAAGCACAAACTTAGGGGCAAAAATTCCCTTGGCTTTTTTCTCATTGTTCCATAATTAACCAATGCAGAAATATGTAATGAAGGTTAAGAATGACTCTTACATTTTTAACAAACTGAACGATTTATACTATCAGCTCACAGACCAGTGACAATCTGCAAGGTTGCTCCCTATTAGAAATTATTGAGTATAATGATTATATTACCCCTGCTTCTGTCATTGATATTTAAACAACTAAGTTGGCAAAACTCATGGTAACTGCAAAGCTAAATAGTAAAAAATTATCTGAACCACTAAAGTAAAACTAAACAATAAACTTGGTTTCAATTATTGAGGAGGAGGAATGCACACAAGTATAATCTGTAGATTTGGAAGAATTGAAACTAAATATTTAAGAACAACCAGTTTTGTCTATATTGGCATAATGTATGCAACTTGAGATTCACTCCGGGAACAATGTGAGAGACATGGCATCTGACACCAGGCGATTTCTGTCCTGACAACAGGCAGGAAGTCTTGTATGTTTGTTCATGTGCTTTGTCAAATTCACCTGAAAAAAGGAATCATAGTTGTTAAACGCATAACTTTGGAAGAAATGTTTTTACCTTTCAGACAATTTCATGTTGGTTATCTTATATCATCTCCTCTCCAGGGCCCAGAATTAGACCTGGATTCAAATTCAGAATTGAATATGGTACCTGATTTTCCATGGGCCCAAATGTCACATGTCAGAGCCTGATTTGATGGCTTTTGAGTTGCCTTCTGGAAGATACCAGAGAAGACAAAGCTACAGATAGCAGCCATCCATGCAATTAAGAGGTTGATATAAATTCCATTTGACCTTTCACAGCTTAGATAGATAAATAGTCTCAAAATATTTTGAATCCTAATGAACTCATTACCTAAATCAGGTAACCATAACCCCTCTGTAGATAACCTTTGCAATATTTTTTAATTAAAAGAATATATATATATATTGAATTCTTAAAAAAACTCAGATATTCTGAAGCTAAGACTTTGCTTCAGAAAATGTCTTGACAAATTATACTTATGCTTTCTATTTCCCTGATTTGTTCTTTCATCCCTATTTTCTTCCTTCCTCCCTTGCTCCCTTTCTTCTTTCTTTCTTCCCTTCTTTCCTTCTTCCCCCCCTTTCTCCTTTCCTTCTTACCTTCTGTTCTTTGATTTGATCTTTCTTGTTTAATATTTAAATCTCTAACTTGTTACATTTTCAATCATATAATTCTTTGTAGAGATGTACTGATTATCTTCAAACAAGATAATATCTAACATTAAGTATTTTTAAACACAAAGTATCATTATTAATGCATTTAATACTTTAAAAATGATTTCTGGTATGACAATAGAAAAGCTGTGATTTTTTTAAGAACTATTTTTTCAAAGTCAAATTCTATTTGTGAGTCCCAGAGCAACAACAACAAAAATAAAATTCTATTAATTTGGTCAAGAAGTGGTCAGCATTAATTAACTCATCTCCATTTTAGTCTTATATGCCACTTTGTTTCCATATCAACATCTACACACACAACAAGAAAAATCTCTACTCTCACCTTTTCATTTCAAGAAGTAAATGACATATTCAGGCACAAGCAATCATACCTTCTCTCTGCTCTCTCTTCCTGCTTCCCAAAGGAATTAGAAGCAAGCAGGTCATGAAGAAGACAGTGGCCAAGAAGACCAGACAACAGAGGGTTTTAAAACCTCCCATTGGTTCTCAACATTCCCTTTTCAAAAACTGTCTCCCCCAGCTATTCCCTTAGATGAGAATGAATAAAAGGAAGACATACTATTCCTCCTTTCCCTGTATCACAGAACACCTCATGGTTTGAGTGTCTATAAAAATTGAAATTCCTAGCAAGTATTCTAGTCAATTTTCTTAACATAGTAAGAAGTCTTGGAAAGATGAGGAACTTCACTTTAAGAAGGAAAGAGAAAAGGTAGTTTACATATTACCACCCAAGTTTTAAAACCAATGTATGCTATTCATAGAAAAAGCCTAAAAGAACATGCAATTATTTTTTAATGACTTGAATGACTGAGAAAGTTGGGGGGGGATTGTTTTTGTTTGTCTTAAAAAAATAATCCCGCAAAGTAAGATAAACATTGGATCTTCAAAGGAACGTGTCAAACCGCCCTGACATGTCTCCCTTCTCTGGGCAAAGCAATCAGGGTAAAAGGCTAGTGGCTGAAAGTCTGCGTTTGCAAGCACTTAAGAGTCTCAGCCCTGTGTGTGTGCCTCAACCCACACAGACGACAGAGGATTTCCAACCCATGCAAAGTCCAGATATTCCCATTACTCAAGCAGTAATTGTTCTTACATCAACTAGTGAGTTTGTAAAAGAACTGAAATTTTATTGCCTTTTCTTCCCTTGAACTCTCTTCCTGCACCCATCTATCTTATTCACCCACAGGCTCAACATCAGCACTTCGTCCATGGCAGCACAGGACTCTTTTCCTACATCCTGTCCCTCAATCTCATGTGAACTGAGTTAGCTAGAAAACCCATTCATCAATCAGGAAAAAAAACCCACACACACTGAGAAAGATAAACAGAAAACTCAATTACATTTTCTTAAACATTTCAACCCCCCAGTGGGCTTTCCAATTCCATTTTAGGTCATTATTGAGTAGCTCTGCTGATTGACTCCTAACCAGTCACCTCCATGGTTTAAAAGAGCTCTGGGTCTGTGCGGATGAAGATTGTTATCA
Source organism: Dipodomys merriami (assembly GCF_024711535.1). Classification (NCBI taxonomy): domain Eukaryota; kingdom Metazoa; phylum Chordata; class Mammalia; order Rodentia; family Heteromyidae; genus Dipodomys; species Dipodomys merriami. The sequence continues at coordinate 22,502,822 of NW_027203493.1, read as the reverse complement.
CATAGGGAAGGTGAAGGGCCTGGAAGACAGCTGGTTGCTTTTACAGGGACTGACATATCTGGAAGGAAAATCAGCCGGGCTTCTGAATATAAACAGGAATTAGTAAAGGAGAAGTAGAACAAATAAGCACAGTGATTGAAAGACCTTTCCCAAAAGAGCAGGCTCCTGCTATGGAGGAAATACAAAAGACCACAGATGCAGGCAATCCCTGCCATTCCTACCAGACTCAGAGTGCTGAGAGGGACAGGCTATGGAGCTGACACACCATTCAGAATACTGGTTTGGCCACTTCATAATGGCATATGCTAGGCAAATTACAAAACTCTCTGAGGCTCAGTTTTCCCACCAGGAAAATGGGTACAATAAAACTTACCTCACAGGGCTGCTGGGGAGTAATTAGAGCCAATACTGGAACACACAATGCCTAGTCTACATGGTAGTAACTCAATAGTAATAACATTATTTGACTAGAGGAAGAGCAGTCAGGTGGGGTCTAAGGAACACTGTGCGTGTGTGTGTGTGTGTGTGTGTGTGTGTGTGTGTGTGTGTGTTGGTCTGGATTTTGTGCATGTGTCATTTGTTTTTTGGTGGAAGAGTTAGATTTGGTTTGTTTTGTTTAGTGAGGCTGGTTTGGTATTTTATTATTTTATTTTTGGCAATGTTGGAGGCCAGAGTTACGTCCCCTGTCCTATGCAATGATTTTAAGGAAGAGAATTCCAAATTTAATTCCAGAACATCAGCCAGCATTCACAATCAACATACAAAGCACCAGCTGAACTGATGCTGCCATAATATTTAGAGTCTTTTTTTTTTTTTTGCCAGTCACAGGGCTTGAACTTGGGGCCTGGGCGCTGTCCCTCAGCTCTTTTTGCTCAAGACTAGCACTCTACCACTTGAGTCACATTGTCACTTCTGGCTTTTTGTGCTTATGTGGTACTGAGGAATCAAACCCAGGGCTTCATGCATACTAGGCAAGTGCTCTACAAGCCCCACCCCAAGTCTTTTTGAAGAAGTAAGATCCTCATTCTGTAATCTCCCTTATACTCTCTCTCTCTCCCTTCTTCTCCTCTCTCCCTCACCCCTTCCTCCCTTTCCCTCTCTCCTTCTCTCCCTCTCTCCCTCCCCTTCTCTCCTCTCTCTCTCTCTCTCTCTCTCTCTCTCTCTCTCTCTCTCTCTCTCTCTCTCTCTCTCTCTCTCTCTCTCTCTCTCTCTCTCTCTCTATCTCTCTCTCCCTCTCCCTCTCTTTACCTGATGGGTTCACCATCATGGGTGTCTCTGTGTCATCAGAAAATTTCGTCCCCCCATCCTTCCACTCATGTTTGTGGTTTGAGGAATTTGGAGACACAGATTTTAAAAGTAAAGGGAGGGAAGAGATTAAAGAGAACAAGAATTGCTAGTTAAAAGTGGCATTCTTCACGGATGGTGCCTTTGAGTTATTGGAGCTTAATCATAAACCCATCGTTTGGAAATGCAAAACTCATTGATGTTCAGAGGCTTGACAATTTTCTGCTGACCCTGTTCCTAACCAAATAAGACCTCCCTGGCTTCAGTGAGGCAAATGGGGAAACCAAGGTTTTGTGCAGAGTCCTCCCTGGGTCATTTCCCATCACCTTGCATAGGAATGTGCTCTCTCCACCTCCCCATTCCTCTCCACTCTTTTCTTCCTTCGCCCATCCTCCCCTCCCCCCTTCCTCTCTCTCCTTCTCCTCTCTCTCTCTTTTTCCCCTCTCTCTCTCTCTCTCTCTCACACACACACACACACACAAATGCACGTGTGCGCGTGGGCACACACACACACACACACACACACACATTTATACATGCACATACACAGCCAGAATTCCCCATGGAAATGATTAAAGCAGTAGCTAACACAAAATGACAAACAGCCTTTCTGAAGCAAAAGGCTCACTGGCCTGGAAGGAATCATAGACATCATGTCCCCTAACTGTCTGATAAGATTTCATCTATAATCCTTCCTGGCTGAGTGGAGACCAGACTAGTCTAAGAGATCACCAGCAAGTCGATCCCCACATATTCACTCACTTATCCACCCCAACAACAGCTAAGTTTTAAGTGCTAATGACAACAACAAAACCCTACATTTATCACACCCTTACTTTGCACCAAGTGTAATGGTGAACCAAAAGGGCCAGGTGCACAGAGCTAAGGAGTTTCCATAAAAGGAGGATATTAAATAATTACAACTAAAAATGCATCCTTATATCCTCTGACAAGTGCCATGGAGGAAAGACTCAGAGTTCTGTGAGTACCCCACATGGCGAACTAACTGCATCAAAAGAAGAGCGTGGATGTTCAAGGAATTAAATGAGGCCAGTGTACTCAGCAGGCAGACATGAGGTGAGCAGAGCTGGACAACTCAGGCCTTCCTGACCATAGAAAGGATGTTGTCTTTATCCTAAGAGTGGGAAGGATATCCAGAGTATTAAATCTTAAAATAAGTCAGGCAGCAAACGACTGTGTCTATCTCTATCCACTTCACCAGAGCAGAAGCCTCTGAGGTTCAGGGCTGCAATTCAGCCTCTCTTAAGGCTAAATAGGGTCAGAGAAAGATGGCATTGTATAAATCCCCAGGCCAGCCGTCCTTTCTCTGAGGCTGCTGAAAGCTATAACCATTTGAATCTGATACATTTCATTGAGTCTCCCCTATCTCTACCCATGTTAGATGCTATGTTGGCAACTGAGGAGAGATAAGTAATCAAATAAGACACAGATCAATAACCAAATCTTAGGCAAAATAATACATGTGCTACAAAGAAGTACTGAGAGTATTGCAGGATTCGACTGAATGACCTGGGTAAGTTGTTGCTGAGTCTCTTCTTATTAGCTGTGACCTTGGGAGAAAAACTCTGCAAATCTACCTTATCTGAGCATGAGTGTTATACACTGAAAGAACCATTGAGAAGTTTATCTTGGATCTTTTAACTTAATAATCAATATATTGAAATAATAAGTTTAAAAACAATTTTTCTCTTTGGGTTCAGATTACAAATCTTATCTTTCTATTAGTAGAACAAGTATTAATTCTCCTATTTTCTTAAGTCACTTTTGAAAAACCTTCTGCTAACAACTGCCTCAAGTTACAAATAGGAAATGAAATTATTTCAAATAGTTTAAACTATATTTATAGATTCAATTTCATTTTAAAAGCATCAATTATCTTTGATCAACAAATACTCCCAAACATTTTACCTAGTAAATTACATTTATAAATATGATTGATATTAATTGTCATGAAGTTGTATCTTAGTAATTTTGTCAATTATATATTTTTAAATGTAAATAGCATGTTAATATATCAAATTCTCTTAAATAGCACGAGCATATAGAAATACCAAATAGGACCTGACTCATATTACAAAACTATTATAGTTCTGATAATTTTAAACATTTGTAAGTGCACTTCAAGATTTCCAGAAGACTAAAGATAGTTGTTTAGCAAACAAGACAATTCATATCCATGTTAACTGAAATTACTTGGCAATATTACTGAGGTGAACATCAATTTTGAATATTGAAACTTCCTGAGTGATACTTTTTATTTTAAAAAAAAGCCCTATTCAACCATCCAAAGAAGTCTATCACCTCAGTATGCTTGGTGCTATAAATTATTAGAGATTCTGGTGGTCTGAATGTGACATCAGTGGTCTGGTCAATGATTTTGCAACTTAGGCATTTTTAACTCCTAAAAATTCTGTACATAGTCCATTTCCTATTATAGTCTCACTTCATATTTAATATTATGGCCTAACTCCAAATAACTTTGGGCTAATAAATTCAACCATTAGAATACTACATTTTGGATCTCTCACACAACTTTGATTTGTACTCACAATTTATGAAGTCAATGTACAAATTCCTATATCTTTGTGTCTCAACCTGTAACGTTATAATGATGACAACTGGATCTGAAAACATTCATGAAAGTCACTTGTGGGGCTGGGAAGGTGGCTCAGTGGTAGCGCGCTTGCCTTGAATGCATGAGGCCCTGGGTTCGATTCCTCAGCACCCCATAAGCAAAAAGAAAAAAAGCCAGAAGTGGCGCTGTGGCTCAAGTGGTAGAGCGCTAGCCTTGAGCTGAAGAGCTGAGGGTCAGCACCCAGGTTCAGAGTTCAGGCCCCACGACCAGACCCCCCCTCCCCCCAAAAAAAAGAAAGAAAGAAAGTCACTTGTGAACCATATATCACTACATAAAATTAGTGCCTAGAAAAGTGGAGCACACATTAGACATATAGACAGATGATAGAGATGGAAGGAAGGAGGAAGGAAGGAAGGAAGGAAGGAAGGAAGGAAGGAAGGAAGGAAGGAAGGAAGGAAGGAAGGGAGGGAGGGAGGGAGGGAGGGAGGGAGGGAGGGAGGGAAGGAGGGAGGAAAGGAGGGAGGGAGGGATGGAGGGGGAAAAAAAGAGATGCAGAGAGGGAGAGAGAGAGACCATGATTTGACCATGAGAACTCATAGAAATGAGTGATTATTTCCAGCTGGGCTTCTAGCAAAGCCTCACCGAAAATAGGGCATTTAGATGGACCTTGATGAATGAGTAGGATTTAACTGACTGGCAATGATGCTGGAGAAGCCTGAAAAGATCCATTTGGAAATATTTACATCATAAAGCTGGTATTAAGTTTCAGAAAAAAACCTTTCTAGACTTCTCAAGAGCAGACCATATTCTTAACACCTACCACCTTTCTGACCCTGCTACACTTTCCATTTCCTCCATTTCAGTAGTTTCATTTTCATATCGTTCTTGGGCGGTACTTCTTTTATATCATGTAGAAAATACTCAGAGAGAGTGCAGAGAGACACCTAGAGCTTTCTCTTGACTTAGCTGACAGCATTTGTCCAACCTATTACCTCTGTCCCACATGAAAGGGTCCCATGACCTTAAATAGAAACTAGCAAAAATTCACATGCAAGTGGTACTAGTCATGAGTAAGAGAAAGTAATTTGAAAACTTGTTGCAAATATACAATGACACTGTGGAGTAATCCAGGTGACAAAACTACCAAAGTTATTTTCTTTTTTTTTTTTTTTTTTTTGAGACTCAGCAAATTGCAACGTATATGCCAAAAGAGTTATAAATATCAACATATATGTTAATATTTTACATTTAACGAAGTTACACTTTGCATGTTCACACTTAAACTACAGTGTAATTCTATTATCCAAAGGTATTACAAGACTCGCATAATATTAATTCATAGTAAACTATAGGCCAACAGGCCTGAGGTTTAACCGTCAATAGGGAACATGTTCCTCTTTCAATTCGAACTTTGCTTTTTAGGTAATATCAAAGGCCTCACTGTGAAAAGTTTTAGCCTCTATGAGGCTCACTGCTAAATGTCCTTCCTGGTTCCCAAGACTTCCCTAACTCTGACAGACTCCAAGCAAGACTGTCATAAGTCACCAATTTACTAGGTGGAACCATTTTGTTATTCATTTACATTGAAAGTGTTAATCAGAGGTCTAAAGAAGTTTAGTTGTCCATATTTGCAGAGGGCAATAAATGGCTGCCTAGGAGCTCTGTATATCCCCTGGCAAATCTGAGTAAAGAAACTCCCTCCTTTAAAGTTATCGGGCAGGATGGCACCATCACACTGGGGCATCTCAAAATTTCTTATGCATTGGTCTAGAGCTAGCCAGTCTTCTTAGAGAACAACCCTTCCATTGGCTTGCTTTAGGAATAGATGCCCAGCCGCGAAGAGTTTCACCTCAAGGCAATCAATTTTGCATTAATGCTCTTGTTTTCAATATCATCTTCTATCCCCTTCCTTTTCCTTCCATCCCATCTCCTCCTCCTCTGATCTCCCTCTCCTTCTTCCTCTTCTCTCCTCCTCCTTCTCCTTTTCTTCCTCCTCCTCTTCCTCCTTTTCCTTCTCCTCCTCCTCTACCTCTTCCTTTTAACTCTTCCTCTCTTCCCCACCTCTCATTGCCCAGATTCTGGGGGTGGGGGGGAAAGAATCCCTTCTTCAGCTGAAGTGTCTAGGCTAGGGTTTCCTTCTTTTATCTTCAGCCTGCCTTATGCAATCTAGAAAAGAATTCTATTCTTCTCAAAGGTTTCATATTTGGTGCCTTCTTAGCCTCAGAGAGCTCTCTCTGCCCATGTGGCTCTTTAGCCCAACCCTACCTTCTGTTCTTCCTGTGGCATTTCCTAATGTCAATTACATTTTTACTCTCTTTATACCCCTAGCAGAGTTCAAGTTCCAGGAGAGTACAAATCTTGTCTAGCAAGTTCTGCATTGTGCCATCAGATTTTAGGCACCTGGCAGAATAGGGAATATTCGATACTATTGGGCAAGTGAGCAAAATCACTTGTTCATTCAACAACTATTGAGAGGGCCAAGAATTATACCTTAAAGGAGAATTTCTCTACTAGTTTTTGCCTCCACCACCCAATTTCCTCTCAATCCCCATAAACAAATGCATATGCACACGTATATACACACATTTTCATGCACACATGCATATGCCCACACATGTGCTATAAACCAACACATTCTTTTCCATGTGATTGCAAAGTAATTTTAGACCCTAAAAAACCCAGAACAATAAACTAGCTGTATAGTCTGAAATCCCGGATGTACAAGCTGGCTCTGTCTGCTGCCTTTGGCTATTCCAAAGAAAAGAAACCCAAAGATGAAGTGACCCTGTACCCATGGCCAAGTGCAATCCAGCCTAGACCCTGGCTGTTAGCCACACAATGGAAACGGAATGTTTCTTGGGTCCAGACTAGTAAATATTCAGTTATTAATAAAAGTCATGGTCCAGTGAGCAATTAGAGAAAGAGGCCCAGGTGTCACTGGAGAAGAGAGGGTGGTTCTTATTAACAAGAACACATGGGACCTGGCATGGGGCAACTTTCCTTCTAGCCTTGACCGTATCACAGCAAACAGGCCTGACCAAATCTTTCCTCCAGACACTTGCAGCTGGCTGGAAAATGAGCATGATAGTAAACACATGTTTCTTCATTTGTGATTTGACAAATAAGATTACCTGCTTCAGACAGAGAGAGAGAGAGAGAGAGAGAGAGAGAGAGAGAGAGAGAGAGAGAGAGAGAGAGAGAGAGAGAAGCTTCAGAATGAAGCAATTTGGGAATTAAATGCTCTGCACAACTGGTTTACTGTTGTTTGTCAGGGTCAAACACTACTCAGAAGGCCTTGCAGTCCCATAGGAGAGAGTATCTTTGTAAAAAATTGTCTCCTGTAGCAAAGGAACAAACACTAGCCTTATTTCTGTCAAGGAGCCCAAACATTATCATTCAAGGGTCGTATTTACAAATGGAGCAGGGTGGCCATAAAACTGATGACCTTGCTGCTTCTGGAATCTCATAAAAAGTTTCCAAGCTGCTCCTCCCCAGAGCAAATAAGGGTGTTGCAGTTGCTAGTCCCTTGGCAGCATTCCAGCTGGGGCTATTACATTCCTCCCTCATAAACTCTCCTCTAAGCTTCAAACACAGATTTGTCTGCTTGTCCTGGTGCTTAACTCTGAAGGTGCTACAGTGTTTGAAACACATAAACCCAAAGGTAAAGGCAACGTGGAAGAAAAAGGAAGAGAGAGAGAGACAAAGAAAAGAGGCAACCTGCCAGTCACCAGTGCAAAAGGTTTTTAATCAGTGTTCTAACTGAAGCTTTGTAACTTAGCCACAGACCAGTTCTTAGCTCTAATTCACATTCCCATGTACTGAAGGGCAGAAGACTTGTGCCAGCTGAGACAGGCATTCTTGCTGGGATCACAGTTGGCATAGTTTATCATTGTGCATGAGCAATGTGTGTGTGTGTGTGTGTGTGTGTGTGTGTGTGTGTGTGTGTGTGTGTGTGTGTTCCCCAATGACCTTCAAGGTAGAGATGACCAGGTAATACAAATGAATCAGATGACATGCACTAAGACATGAGTGTAGATAGGTTGGGCTTCTGATGATCTGTTGTTTGACTGATTTTAAAAATGAAAAGGAGGGGCTGGGAAGGTGGCTAGTGGTAGAGTGTTTGCCTTGCATGCGTGAGGCCCTGGGATCAATTCCTCATATAAGCAGAAAAAGCCAGAAGTGGTGCTGTGGCTCAAGTGGTAGAGTGCTAGCCTTGAGCTGAAGAGCTGAGGGACAGGGCCCAGGCCCAGAGTTCAGGCCCCATGACTTACCACAAAACAAACAAAAAAGTATGAAAAATGAAAAGGATCAGGCTCAGCTGGCAGGTGTCTGCCCTTTCCCCTTCTCTTTTCTTTAACTGAGAAGTGGAGCTAAGAAGTATTACTCATCTTATGTTCAAAAGTTCAAAGCTAGGCTGGGCACAGGTGGCTCACGCCCGTAATCCTAACTACTCAAGAGGCTGAGATCTGAGGATTGCAGTTCAAAGCCAGCCTGGGTACAAAAGTCCATGAGACTGTTATCTCCAATATAAACTGCTCAGAAAACAAGAAGTGGTGCTGTGACTCAAGTGGTAGAGCACTCGCCTTGAGCTAAAGAGCTAAGGGACAGTGCCCAGGCCCAGAGTTCAAGCCCCTTGACCAACAAAAAAGATTTAAAAAAAGAAAAAAAATTCAAAGATAGAAGGGGTGACATTGATCAACATGTATCATACTCTTAACCTGACTTAGGGAATTGGAATCTCTTTGTACAACTAGTTAATAATGATTTAAGTATCAGAAAAGTAGGAAGGATGGCTGAGGCTAACATATAGAAAGTGTCATAGAGATGCTTCCTCAACCTCTGACTGCTTATGCCCAGGCTTCACTCTAAGCAAGTCACCATGAACCTCACCTCCTGTCTTTATGGGGCCATGAAGTAGAGCCATGTCTTCATGTGCCCCACTTTTCTTGAATATGAGCGGAACCCAAGACTTGCTTCTCACTCTAGAAATGGCAAAGATGAGATCCTACCACTGCTGTGATAATGTTACATTATATAAGGCTGCATCTGAGAGCAAATTCCCTCCAGAGATTTTCTTTACTGACTTGACAAAGTGAGGAGCTTCTGGGCCAGGCACCTGTCTTTGTGGAGAAAGCTCACATGACATGGAACTGTGGGAAGCTTCTACAAATTGAGAGCAGCTTCTAGGAACTGACGTTGGCCTCCAATTAGCAAGAAGTTGGGGCTGTCAGTCCCACAGGTGCAAGGAAATACATTCTGCCAACAACTTGAACAGGCTTAGGAATGGATTCTTCCCCAGCCAAACTTCCAGATGAGATGTAACCCAGCTGACACACTCATTGCTGCCTTGTGAGACACTAAGCAATGGAGCAAATTAACTCACCCAGATTTCTGACCCACAGAAAATTTTGAGACAATTTCAGTGCATGTTGTCTTAATCCACTAAGTCTGGTAACTTGTGATGCAGTAATGCATCAGTACATTCCTTTCTATCACTGTGGTTATCTTCCATTAGGTATATTAGGATTCCTAGAGGGATTGACAAAGAGCATTGAGGGCTAGGCATTGACACTCTGAGAAGGTAGAAGATCAAGAATGGTTAGCAGTTGAAGAGAAAGTTGAAGTGTTAGATATTTCTCCATATAGAACAGACTGTTGGGTACTTCGCCACATATGCAAGGATATTAAGGACTAGAAAAAGTCTTTACTGAGGCAGGGTAGCTGACAGTACAATCCTCTTTTCAAAGTTTTTAGCTTGGTTGGGAATTGTTTTGTAAATTATCTCTTGAGAACTCAACTATGTGCAAAATACTTTCTTTCCTTGGGTTATCTTTCTGAGCTCATATTCATCGTACAAAGTCTGATTATTACTCCCCCCTGACAAAGGAGAAAGCCAAGAGGCAGAGAGGTTAAACTGGAGCCTAGTCAAGGGCATGATCCAAAGACAGCAGTATGACTAGAAACCCAAGGAATTTAAATACTAATTATATTCATTCAGCTGTCAAGGACAGAAAATAGAGAAAAAATGAGTATAGGAAAGGAGAGAAAGTCCTTTCCTATATTTCACCCACCTGCAGAAAGAACCCACAAATAACTTTTTGATATATTTCCTGCCTTCACAGAGATTTGTTCTGTCCTGTTTGTTTTTCAGTTAACATGTTATGAGTAGTTGCTTGAAAGCATTAGCTGCCATACATTCCCCAATATGGCATACCACCATTTTCTGAGCATCTCCCATAACAGACAATTTGAGATGTTTTCCACTTAGGGTCATATAAACAAGTATTCTGCATTTTTATGCATAATGTTTCCCCATATTTCCATATATATATATATATATATATATATATGCCCCAATATTTCCATATTAGGAAAGAATCCCCTAGGAGTATGCTTGAATCATAAAGGAGGCTTACACTTACAGGCTCTGCTTACGCTTCCACTCCCTGCTCTGGTTGGCTCTAACTTAGAGCTCTCCAAGAGCAAGAAGGCCTTTATCTTATGAGGAAGAATGGCCCCTCCCAAGAACATTTCTGTGGATTTGTTTCTCCAAATGTGACATGAGGGCTATTTACCTTTAGAAGGCTGGATTTTTTTTTATTGCCATCTGGAATACAGTCCTTCTTTCAGAAGCTATAAAATTCAAGTCTAATATTTGGTAAACTTCCTGAGTGTTTGTTTCATAAACTGTCTCACAGCCATAGCCTCAGACCTTTTTATGTGTTCCTAAATAAACACCAGGGCCTGCACATTGCCTTCCTCTGCAAGCAGACCACTGTTACCACACAGCTTCTTGGTTCTTTACCTGCCATATTCCACATTTTCTGCAGATGCTCAAAAGTACAACAACAACAATAACAACAAAGACTATTAACCCTCTACGCAGAATGATAGTCTGGTTTTTAAGCAAAATAACTAAAACTTTAAAAATAATCATTAGGATACTGACTGACCCAGAAAAAACACAGTTCTAATTTCATCTTCTGGTGATCTGTTTTAAATTAGAATGACAGACCCAGGTATTAGAATGGAAATGAGCCTCAGGGCATCTAATAATGAAAATAACCAACATTTGCTGAACAATTACCATGTACCATGTACTGAACTAGTTCTCATAGATTATTTCCCATAACCTCAGCACAACACTATTGAGTTGATAGAGCTGGGTTCAGTAGCCCCCATTTTACAACTGGGGAAGTAGAGGGATGAAAAGATCAACCGCATTTCAAAGTCATACAACTAAGAAGCTACTAACGTCTTTAAATTCAGCTCCACAGATCTAAGGACCATTGTGAGGATAAAGGTTATCTATACTCGAAAGCCAAAGGGAAAAGCTGCTACACTCCCACCTTTTTCCCTGTGGTACAGAGAATAATGATGCCCCAGACTTTATCCACTTTCTAACTCTTAGTAGTACATAGGACATATTCATTTACATGGCAAAATGGACTTTGAAAATGTGATTAACCCAAAATTAAGATAAATAGTATGGGAAAGATCTCAGAGAAAGACCACCTCATGCAGTCCAGCTGCCAGGGAGATCTAAAAGCAAGTGAAAGTTGGCCAGGCACCAGAGGGAAAGACCATCTTATACGGAGGAATGGCAATGCAAAGGAGTAGAGAGAATAAATGGATGGCTTCTATGTGTTGAGAACCGATGAACATAGGGTTCAAAGGAGGTTGTGAAAAGGGATAAAACTAGTGACATCATCCAGACTGGGCACCAGGGGGCTGGTGAGTTAAGTGTAAAATTAGCTGAGTTTATTTCCCTTCAGTGTCCATTACCTGATGACAAAAGTTTAGAAGCCATGGAAGGTCTCCCATAAGCTGGCACAGAAAAACACCAAATAAGCATAGGTCATGATAGTATTCAGACACAATAAATATCTGTTGATTCAGAATTCAGTGTAGTGACTCATATAATCAAAGTATATGCTAAATGCAACAGGAGCAAGGAGAAAGAACCATCAACTATGTCTGGTTTGCAAAACAAATACAGTGGACCTAGGCCTTGAAGTGTAAGTACAGCAAACAGCACATTATATGACATCTCTGTGTGTGTGTGTGTGTGTGTGTGTGTGTGTGTGTGTGTGTATAGCAACCACTGATGGCTTTTGGAATTCAGAACATTCCTGAAAACTTCTCTACCTTGGGAATCCTAAACATTCCACCTTTCTCTCTCTTGTTCCCTTTATTTCTATATTAAAGATGTGTCTCTACTGTGAACTGTTGAATTAGCTTTCCAAGAGTTCCTACAAGAAACCATCCCCTAGCCCACAACAACTTTCTTTTTCACTAACAGAACCTCATCCTATTCAAGAATGCAAGGTGTTTTAGCCCTGGGGGAACTAGATCATAATTAGTCTAGGTAAATCATGGCTATTTCATTAACATTTACCAGACACTCACTGTCACAGGCTTCCTTGCAGCTAAGATGGCCTTTGGCCTTTGACCCAGTTCTGACCAACAATGTTCTGATGGATGGAAGCCTGCATGTATAAGATATAAGACAAAGCCATAGATGTAAGAGAAAGTTCATTGGGAGGGCTACTAGGACACTTTAGTTCCTTCAATAAGGAAATGACACCACCCATCATTCCAAGACAAAGTCGCTTTGCAACTCTACATCCCCTTTCTATTTCTGAATGTGATTGTGCTCTCTGGAGATGTGGTAGGTATCTTGCACCTATGGGCAACCAGCAGAATTTAAGACGCATAAATATGGAGAATAGAAAAATGTTTAACAACCCAATGACACTGGTGAGCTGCTGTTCTCAGTTTAGATTATTTGTCTCCAGACTTTCTGTTACATGCCATTAACCTCTTCAAGACTCAGTCCACTATTAGTTAGGGATTTTTTTGTTTCTAGTAGCCAAATAAATCATAGATTATATAGATGTTTCCCAAGAGGATGGATTTTCCTACCAGAATTGAGTAGCTCTAAGCCTTTTAACAACTAGCCACACAAAGATCCAAAAGAATGTTCTCTCAATCCTGGAAGCATAAAATGTTTCTTCTCTTCTCAACAATAGCTTTTCCCAGGCAGACAGGAGAGATTCACTCCTTTCAATCCCTGTTCCCTTTTGTCAGCCATTGCTTTTGGTCAGGTCTTCATTCTTGGTGGTCTTGCTCGAGGGCCAGCCTGGTTAGGAAAGTTGAACTTGTCAAAAATCACTCCGTTTCTCCTTGGCAACTGAGAAGGTAAGCTGTCACCAGCCCTGTCAACAGTCACAGCAGAAAGAGGGCTATTTATTCATCTAAGACCTTCATGAGTCACAGTCTAAACATTCTGCACACCCTCCCCTGGCAAGTCATGCCCTGCCCCAGTCTCTGGGGAGAGTGCTTCCCACCCAGCACCACTTCAATATAACATACTCTTGGCTTGTGGCTGTCTAATCATTGGGCTACACAAGTGGTCATGTTATTAATGACTCTGAGTCATCGGTTAGGACATTCTATCTGGAGTGTGTGCATGTAGAGGAAGATGTAGGCCTCACTACCATAAAGCAAAGCAAAGCAAGAACTTTTTAAGCATAAAGGATGAGGTAATGTAAAGAAAAATGAATATCCAGACTGTTCTTCTCATTTCAATTTAGGAGGAAAAAAAAAAACACTAAGGTTGTTCTAGAACCTGCAGGCCTCTGAGCCATCTGAGCCTTCTCTCTTGCACTTGTCATCTGCCTGTCACTCCTGGAATTAGAATTCTGTAGCACAGGTCCAGAGCCTCTGCTGGGACAAACAGAAAATGAAGCTTTGCTGCTCACCTTTCAAAAGAGAATCCATACTTTGCATGACAAGAGCTCATGTCTCTCCAACTATGGATGACCCCTTCTTTCACTACCCTCTTATTTGTCATTGTCAATCAGGATTCAAAGACCTGTACTATATCCAACTGGATCTACTAAGGCTGAAGAAGATAGAAGAGCTCTGATGAAGATTAATTTATCCAAATTACAGAGTAGATATGCCAGCTACCTGTTAAGAGCCAACAATGTTTATAAATAAAACTTTCTGACTTATCAGACCACAAGAGCCTTCTAGGACACCATCAAGAGAAAGAAAAAGGGATATGGAAAATAGGAAGCTTAGAGTGGGAGTGTAAACTTGTTCAACCACTTTGAAAAGTTAGTATGGAGACTCCTCAAAAGACTTCACATAGAGCTCCCTATGACCCAGCAATCCCACTTTTGGGCATTTACCCAAATGATCACAAACAAGACCATACTAAAGCTACCAGCACAACTATGTTTATTGCAGCATTATTTACCATAGCTAAGATATGGAACCAACCCAGATGCCCCTCAGTAGATGACTGGATCAAGAAAATGGGGTATATATACACAGTGGAATTCTATGCCTCCATCAGAAAGAATGACATTGCTCCATTTGTTAGGAAATGGAAAGACTTGGAAAAAATGATATTAAGTGAAGTAAGCCAGGTCCAAAGAAACGTTAAGTCCCATGGTTTCCCTTATTTGCAATAACTAGTCTATGTCTGAGTCAAGCAGAAAAGGTCAGATAAGTTGATGTTAGGCAAAATGAACCCCAAGGTAGGATTCAAATGTTTTTTCTTTCTTGCAATTGTTTCTAACATATTTATAAGATGATTTCTTTGTTGCTTTGTATGTCCCTCCCCCACAGTATTACCCCTGTTTTCACTGTATTTATGTTGGTGTAATTTGTGGAGGGGAAGGGGAAAAAAAACAAATCGTTTAACTAGGGATACAGGTGGACCCATTGCAACAATGAGATGTACAAGATGTTATGTTGAAAAACGAACTTTACAACTTTGGCCAGGGGGTGGAGGGGTATGGAGGCAGAGGTGGGGGGAGATGGGAAGGGGAAGCGAAGGAGGAGGCAACAATACTTGATAAGAAATGTACTCATTACCTTTCCCATGTAATTGTAATCCCTCTGTACGGTATTTCCACAATTTAAAAAAAAAAATAGGAAGCTTAGGGGTTCAGAAAAAAATGCCAAATCAAACATAACTGGTTCAATTCTTTTGCCTTTTGGCAACTTTACCAATATCAATCCATATTACTGAACCCCAATTCCTTCATCAGTAAGAGGTTAAAAGGAGCTCGTGCTCTTACAAACTTACTATAGAAACTAAAGGAGATTGAATGCTCTGTTTCTGAACCATGATAAATACATGCAATTATTAATTAATCACAAGCTAGGTCGAAGCTAAGAACAAGCCAGTTTTCCTTTCCTGATCATGTAACCCTCTCATCACCAAACTAATGTGGTCAGAAAATTCTACATTTTTATCTTGCTATCTTCTAATGCTTGAAATACCACTTGACTTTAAAACACTTGGCAGAGGCTGGGAAGGTGGCTCAATGGTAGAGCGCTTGCCTTGCATGCATGAGGCCCTGGGTTCAATTCCTCAGCACCACATAAGCAAAGGACGTGGCGCTGTGGTTCAAGTGGTAGAACACTAGCCTTTTGCTGAAGAGCTGAGGGATAGTTCCCAGGCCCAGAGTTCAGGCCCCACGACCAGACCCAAAAAATAAATAAATAAATAAATAAAACACTTGGCACTCTCATGTACTCTTCTCTATAAATTCGGGTGCTATATATCTACCTAGAGCATCCAGAACTTAGATCTTAGGGATCCAACCCAGCTTTAATATTTTATCAGTCTCTCTTGAGCTCATGGTACTTTTTGTCTAGACTCTCTAATGTAGGTCTCCATGCACCACCCAACAGGAACCAAGAGGATATGTCCTCAGGAGCCCCAGAATTCCTGCTTTCTTCATAGGAATTTCTAATCAGGTCTGGGCACCTGAATTGGAGAGTTTCCAAGGGAGGCCATCAAACTCCCTGGTTTCCAACCTGAAGCACAAAATTGGTGCACAGGGAAAGTATATAGCATCCAGTAGCCTCATGTTTCGTGGCCATTTCAGCTCATGGGGAATGGGGTAGGAAATGGTCATCTGACTCAGATGAAAGGACAAGGAAATTGACTCACATAGTAGCAGACATTTTTGTTGAAAAATACTGTCCACATAAAATGCAGCCTGTCTGCTGACCCAGAGAGCGAACATATCCCAAACCACTTCACAATGTGATTGACACCAAACTCAATTATTTTGTTGGGTTCATCATGAAAAGGGAAGAGAAGTGTGTTGAGCAACATATGCCAGTCATCTTCTAAAGTAATACACATACAATACCGTGCATTTCTCAGGTGAGTTATAAAACTCTGATCAGATTTGTAATTCATCCTAACAGGTACACACATGGATCCGACCCATCATTGTCTCCAAGCTCAGGATCTCAGCATGTTCATTTTCCAATACTAACCATGAAAAAATATGTTTTAGCTGGGCGCAGGTTAAGTCATGCTCAGAATCCTAGTTACTCAGGAAGCTGAAATTTGAAGATCACAGTTTGAAAACAGCCTGAAAGGAAAAATCCATGAAACTCTTATCTCCAATTAACCACTAAAAAGCTAGAAATGGAACTTTGGCTTGAGTTGTAGAGTTCTAGCTTTGAGTAAAAACCCTAAGGGATAGCATTGGGGCATTGAGTTCAACTCCCAGAACCAGCACACAAAAGATCTTATTTTTCTCAGGATACAGTTGCCATAAAGACATGTCTTTCCTTGTGAGCCTCTCTTCTTCTTCCCACTGAAGATGCTCTGTTGAGATTCTGGCCAGTCACCAAGCAACTGGACCTTTGTCTTTAAGCCCTTCCACACATATGTAGCTTCTACTCAAATTCTACATGAGGCAATCGAGAATACCACATTTATTAAATCTGGTTGCAAATCTTGGCTCTGCCGTTTTCCAGCTCTATGACTGTAGCTAGATGATTAGATTCTCTGTGCCTCAGTTTTACTATCACTGACATGGGGACAGGAATAGTAAATCTATCTCATGAGTAGCTATGAAAATTGAAAGAGTTCATACAGGGCTGACACATAACAATAGCTCCATATGCTTTAGCTGTACAACTATATTTTAAAACTATTTAACAAGGCTTTTTCAGTCTCCTAAGGGAGTAGATACAGAGAATGCTAATAACTTGTTCATGACCACACTTCTCATCAGAGGCAAGGCCAGGATTAGAAGAAAAAAGCCTTCTAACTCCTCACCCAGGGCTCTTCTGCGTCCTGCTTACTAATCCAAGAGGCAGGAGAAGCAATTAAGCTGTTGATACAAGGCGTAATCTCTTCTCCCAGCAGTTTGCCCTGTCACATGAACCACAGAGAAGTCACCACAAACATCCATTTATTTATAAACCTACAACATTAACCTCTTCACTTAAAAGCCACTTGGAAACTTGCTGGCTAAAAGCATTTCAAATGCTGTCAGAGAAACAAGTTCACACTAACATCTTGTCTCTCTTGTATGCTTTTGAAAATCTGTTCAGAGTCCCCTAATCCCCACTGGAGGATTTCTTCTCTGCACCCCATTCTTCTAAGGTTTTCGCCATTGGGTGTGGGTATTCTCTGAAAGTGCTCTCTTTTGAAAAATTCTCATGCTTTGAATCATGCCAAAAATCAGAGGGAAAGGAATGCTGCCAAAAGTTTCAACATTTACATAAGCTCTTAATCAGCCCTCTGGTTCATTACATTGAGACCTATCAGTTACACCCAATGTCCAGGCAAAAGACTGAGATCTCAAAGTCTGCTTCTTTGTCTTGGAGAAAGAAGAGGGGCAGTGGAAAAATCTACTCACTGTTTGATTGATAGGAAAGAGTTCCAACTTCTTCACCTAGCCCCCTGACTTTATTTTGGTTTGCTTTATTTATTATTTTTTAGGGGGGGTGGGGGAGACGGGGAGAGTCAGGGTTGTTCTTCTTCTTGGTATTCCAGTACTGGGGCTTGAACTCCGGCGCTTGTACTTTCACTTAGCTTTTCCACTCAAGGCTAGCACCCTATCACTTGAACCACACCTCCACCATCAGCTTTTCACTGTTTAATTGGGGATAAGAGTCTTATAGACTTATTTAGCAAGGTTAGCTTAAAACTATGATCTTTAGATCTCAGCTTCCAGAATAACTAGAATTACAGACACAAGGTACCTGTGCTGAGCTACTGCTGGCGTTTCTACATCTCTTACTATATATGAGGTATAGTTTAAGCATGTCATACAGCTTGGTGCATTTTAATCATTACCAGCGTGTATGAGGTCACTAATAGCACCATCTTCTTTGTTCTGAGAAAACTGAGTTACAAAAGAATTATGTGTCTTTGAATAAAGACACACCAAACTAAAGGGCCCAGCAAGAATCTAACCTAGGCATGCTCAACTCCAGAGGACCATTAGTCTTAGGATATAGATAGTCACATGAGCTTGCCTTTATTTATTTCTTTAAAAAAAACAAAAGCAAAAAAAAAAAAAATTATGCCCTCATATTCACTGCCAGCCTTCACAATGGCTAACACTCGTCCTAACCTCATCTTCTAGGATGCTTGAGGGCCAGCTGTCCCTTCTGTGTGTGTCGCATCACCAAGTCCCTTCCCAGCATTCCACACAGAAACCATCTCTTTCACCTGCTGGTTCATGTCAGTCCCTCATACTTGAACTAGAAGCTACACAGGGTGGGGCGCAAGTTTCCCAGGCAATGTCACATGGTGATGCCTGGAATGTGACAGGGGCTCTATCATTTTGAAATGAATAGAAAAATACCTAAATAAGTAAATCAGTATTTTTGTACCCCAATGTGTGGGGCCCAGGACAAGGCCTCATGTAATATTGCTGAATGAATAGAAGAGTATATTCCACAATTTCTTTTTTTCCATTTTGTCCTTTAAAAAAGAAAGAAAGAAAACCCTTCCCTTTTTGTTTTCAAACCCCAGAGAGGGCATGTTGGTGCATATCTGTAATCTTAGCCACTCTGGCTGTGAAGACGGAAGGATCTCAATTGGAGGCCAGTTTATACATACCTCCTCCCCCCACCCGCCCCCAATAAAATTATCAGAGGATCCTATCTGGGAAACAAACAAAAAACAGAAGGACCAGGGTATGGCTCAAGTGGTAGGGAATGGCTAGCAAGAACAAGGCCCTGTGTCAGTCCTCACTACCATAAACACAAAACAAAGAAAGATTTTTAAAACAAGTCAAAACAAAAAAAGCATGAAGGATAAGGTAGTATAAATAAAAATGAATATCCAGATTGATCTTCCTATTTCAATTGTGGGGGGAGGGGAACCCCCAAAACAACTAAGGTCATTCTAGAACCTGCAGGCCTCTGAGCTATCTGAGCCTGTCATCTGCCTGTCACTCCTAGAGTCAGAATTCTGTAGCACAGGCCCAGGGCTTCTGCTAGGAATGCAGGAGGCTCTAAGTTAAGTACAACACGGAAGCTGGTGCAGTGTGTGATTGTTCCTGAGCTGTGGGGACAGTGGCTGCTCTGGGCACTTCAGGAAGTACTTGCTCCAAGAGGCCCTTCCAGCAATTGTTGATAAGGCCAAGCATGCTGGGCTGCCACCAGTACAGGCTGCCATCCCCAGGCCAAGGGTCTGTCCAGGGCACTGGCTACAGGAAGTGAAGAGGCTGGGTGGTGGAGGCAAGGAAAATATTTACACTAAGAAGGAATCTGGAATCCTGAGCATGGGCTTCTCTTTTTTTTTTTCACCTATTAATGTCAGAAGCTGCCTCTGGGGTGTGTGTGTGTGTGTGTGTGTGTGTGTGTTACTAGGATTTGAACTTAAGGACTTGCACTTACCTGGCAGGCACTATAACACTCAAGCAGAGTGACTGTTTTTGTTACTTTACAAATAGGGCATTTATACCCCAGACAGCTACAACCACAATTCTTCCACTTATATTTCTTTCATTGCTGGAATAATAAACACATACCACTGCACCTGGATTTTTTTATAGGTTGAGATGGAATTTTACAAACTTATTACCTGGACTGGTCTTGAATCACAAATCTCCTGATTTCCACCTTCTAAGTAGCTAGAATTACAGGCATGACCCAGCACATTTGGTGAATATTTCATTGGTTTAAGGGATTTGTGTGTGGGCGGAGGGGGGGGTATGTGCAGCGTGCACATACACACACACACACACACACACACACACACACACACACACCAGTACTGAGTTTTGAACTCAAAGTTGAGCAAGCCAGATACTCTATTATTTGTGCCACCCACCCACTCCACGTTTTATTTGTTTGTATGTATGTATGTATATATGTATGTATTTACTTATTTATTTTTGTCAGTCATGGAGCCTGAATTCTGGGTCTGGGTGCTGTCCTTCAGCTCTTCAGCTCAAGGCTAGCACTCTACCACTTGAGCCACAGTGTCACTTCTGGCTTTTTCTGCTTCTGTGGTACTGAGGAATAGAAACTATGGCCTCATGAATGCAAGGCAAGCACTCTACCACTGAGCTACCTTCCCAGCCCTCCACCATTTATTTTTATCTCCTTTTACATTACATTGCTTCTAGTGATGACTGGCTATAGCTGATAGAACGACTCACAGTCATGAAAGAAGCTGTGACTTTTGAGTCCAAGACCCTGAGCCTAAATGCTGGCTGGGTCTCCAGCTGTGCCCTTGGGCACTTCTGAATCTCTTCTTCCTCTTCCTCTTCCATAAAAGAGAAATGATAACCAGCTTGAGAGGTTATAAGGATGAGATAAGCAAAGATTGATGAACCTGTCAGGTACACAATGGCAGTGGGAAAATGCTAGTTTCCTCCCTACTCCCGAGCAGCTGGACGTGGGAGGGGTAAGTGGGGAGGTGCTAGGGTAACAGATGTCACATTTCCTTGTGTTCCTTGCCTATTACAGGCTGCATGGCCTGGGCACTGAGCCCTCCCCAGCCCGAATTCTTCTGACAGCTGTTTGGCTTCTCTGCATGGCCTTGCCCATGACTCTTGGTTGAACCAAAAACCAAACCAAACCAAAACAAAACAAAACCTATGCTTTGTTCTAGTAAGAAGAAAAAATAGCAAGAATGATGCAATGGCTTCTCAAGGCCATTGGCCACAGAGCAAGGCCAGGTTTATGATAGCTACTATAATTCCATCCACAGTTGCACACCAATCTCCTTCTCTCCCATGTATCCCTGGTAACTTCAGTGTGGCCTCTCCTCCTGGTTGCAACTGTCACTGTTTTGTGACTCAGGCCACTAACCTTGCCACACTTAAAATTAGCTTGGAGTTCGGGGAAGAATTCCTGAGTGCTGTACCTTTGCAAACTGACTTATTTGTTTGTTTAATTGTTTTATTCTTTGTGCCAGTACTGGAGCATGAACTCAGTGTTTGGGCGCTGCCCTTTAGTTTCCTTAGTTATTTGGATCAAGGCTGACACTCTACCATTAGAGCCACAGCTCCACTTTTGGCTTTTGGGTGTTAATTGGAGATAAGAGACTCACAGACTTTCCTGCCTGGCCTGGCTTTGAATGATGATTCTCACTAGCCTCTTGGGTAGCTAGGATTACAGATATGAGCCATGGGCACCTGGCTGCAAACTGATCCTTAGCAATTTCTCAGCATAAGGTACCAAGTGCCATCCTAAATGTCTAATGCATCTAAACTTTCATAGGTAAAATTTTAAGGGAAGGTCTAGACATATCCCCATTTTACAAAGGAAAAGAATCAAGTTTTAGAGAGTTCAGTCACTGGAGCAATGGCACAGCATTAGTAAGTTGTAAATAAAACTCGAATATATTTTTAACCCACTGGGTTGTTTGTTTTGTTGTTGTTGTTGTTGTTGTTGTTGTTGTTGTTTGCTTACCTTGGTTTGGTTTCCCATCATACAACTGGCTCACAAATCAAACTAGAAGCCTGAATTCTTTCAGAGAGATGCCTCAAAATAGAAGTTGTAACAACAAATCAACACTGAAAACGCCAAACTAGGTTTGAAGAGGAGTCAGGACATCCCTGAAAGGGATAGAAAGATAAGAGTTCATACTTCAGCCTCTCTCTGTTGAGCATGAATGTGATCCAGATTTATCTGTGTCCCTCTCTGGTCCTCAAGATTCTCATTTGAAAAAAGGAGAAGATTTAGAAAAAGAATAATAATAATTTGGTTTCAGACATGAAACCCTGAAACCCTGACATTCCAGATCCTATGAAACGGTTATCATTGGCACTTCCGCAGTGCCAAGCACTATGCTATGTATTTACATAAGCACAGCAATAACTTATGGATCAGTGACTATTAGCCATGCTCTACTGTAAGTACATTTTACCTGTATTATCTCATTTAGAACAGCACTAAGAAAAAAAAAAGTATTTTGTCTCTTCTCCCTCCAGGAATCTAAGGCTCAGAATGTCATTATAATTTCACTCAAAGCCACCCTTTTAGGAAGTCCTGAAGTCGGATCTTGAATCTGACTCCATAGTACATACATTTCATCATCTTTCCATTTGCAATGCCTTCTCAATGTCAGGCAAGGACATATGCCAGGAGCAAGCAGTGCTGGTCTTCGCTTGCCTACTGGCTATCTATCCACAGTTGCCCTCTGTGTGTATATGTCTCTCTCTCTCTCTCTCTCTCTCTCTCTCTCTCTCTCTCTCTCTCTCTCTCTCTCTCTCTCTCTCTCTCTCTCTCTCTCTCTCTCTCTCTCTCTCCCCCTCTGTCTCTCCTCTCTTTATATTCTAATTAACAATTACAGTGACAAGTTAACAGGGTCAAAGGAGTCCCCAGGCCCAGCTGCAGCAGTCCCATTGTTTACAATCCTTCTTGTTGACTTCAACATAATATCAGCAAAAGTCCTATCTGAAAATAAAGTATTTGCCTAGGATTGGGCTCCTTGTTTATTCAGTCACCACCTTCAAGGCTAACCTGAATACTTTCTCTGAGCTGGAAAGCCAAGTTCAAGGGCTTAGGGTGAACAGGTTGGGAAACTTGAGAAGGACACGGACATCAGGGGAAATTCTATGAGTGGTTGCTTATATGCAGTGCAAAAAATATGGCCCTGAGTTCTTGCCGGGATAAGGTTAAGGCTGTCCTCCTCCCCTCATGTCCCCTTCTCTAAGGGAGTTGAGACTTCTTAGAAGGTATGCTAGCCTAAAGGAGCTGGCTTCTCCAGAAAGGAGGCAAAATTGGAGGGTAAAGGGGACCCAGGGCTGTTTGTCCCGGGGGGGTCACCAGCTCACCAGCACACCAGAGCAGATCTGCCTGGCTCGGACACAAATCCCACTAATCCTGTGGGCTGACTGTAGATGGATCAGAGATGGAGATCTTCCCACTCAGAGAAAAGGTAGCTAACAGGCCTGTCAGGGATTGTGGTGGAAGCTTAATTCTCAAAGGAGCCATAAGCTGGAGGCTTGAACCGAAAAGAAAATTCCCATAAAAATGCCTTTCTATGAGGTCATTTGCTACACGTTCACCACAGGGCCCATTCAATCGCTGAAAACAATTTCTGCCATTCATTCAAGACCTCTTCAATGCTATCAATGGAAATTTAAAAGGAAAAAAATTAAAAATAGTAATTTCCCACAACAAAATGACAACTATCCTCATTCTAGAAAATGGTGTGGGCATATCAAGAATTCCATTTGTTTCCCAAAGGAGGATTAATCTTGACACCTATGTTATTTTAGACATTAGTCATTAAGTTTCCCCCAACTGTCCTGTAACATACTCATTCATCACTTGGACATGTTTGTTAACTCTCAATCCTACTGGGAATGGTTTTATCTCTAGGACCAGTGGGAATGTGGGTCACGGGGTCTGATTATAGACCCCAGCTCAGCCATTTTATTTCTTCAAGATCCTAAACCAACCCCCTACCTTTCCTGGCCCTTCACAACCCATCTACAAAATAAGACTGGTCCTAGTACCTACCACAAAATGTTGTCAGAAGACTCTCAAGAAATAGTGGCTATAGAAATTTCTAGCATAATATTTGGTATACCCTCTCCAAATTCATCCATCTTGTACATGATATTACTCTCTGCACTAAAAATTCGATTTCCTCCTTTATAGTATCTTAAATTTGTGTGAATTTTTATATTGAGCAATTTATAGACTGGATTATATATCTCTATACATAATGTATATGCTATAGTTCTGTGTTCAGTATCTCAGACTGTACCTGCATTTGGATATATGGCCTTTTAAGTGAGAATTAAAGTAAAATGATATCATATGGATGACATCTAAGTCAATGTGACTGGTACCCTTTCAGAAAGAAAAGATTTGAGATGTACAAACACATGAGAACCATCACCTAGGGACAAAGGAAAAGATGGCCATCTTCAAGTGAAAGAGAAACCTCAGAGGAAATAAAACTTGCTGACTTTTGATCTCAGAATTCTACCCTCTGGAGGCAAACATGAACTACTCAGATGAGCCATCCTTCAAAGTTGAGTTCAGGGGTCACTTCTTCCCCGAACCTTTTCTAACATACCACTTGATCTATGTGTATATCTTGTTCACTGTAATATCAGCATGCACTGGGATTTATTCATACCTATATTATTTGTTTCAGTGAACTGAATGTAAAACTGTAGTTTCTTATTTTTTTTAATCAAAATGTTCCTTGATCTGTGTTATTCAACTTGGGTTTCATGACAGGTTGTTCTGTCATCTATCTAACATGAATTTTGTTTCTCTTATGCAAGAATGTCCTTCAGGCATGGGACAGTGACAGTTTGGGGGGAAATGTGAAAGGTAAAATGATTATAGTCTCTCTTTTTAGTAGATACTCAAGATTATTATCAGTTCCCTGGATATTCTGATTCTGAAGAAAACTGTCCTTGTGTTGACTATTCTGTTTTGAAACTTTTAGAGATGGAAGTAAAATCATATGGAGCTGCTAGTGATAGTCATAGTTCCTGTTCATAAATATACTGTGAATTTTCTTCTAAAAAAAAGAAATTTCTAGCATACAATATGGGTTCTAGAAAACTTTTTTTGTAACCTCTCACACAAGGTGAAGGAAATGCTACAGTAAGGGAAGATGAAACACACGACAAACCAAAAGACCAACTTGTTGCTCATACCCCAGGTAATTCTGCCCTTGTTTCTCAATCTTATCACCTGTACCCCAAACCCCCACACTGTCCCCCTGTGGTAAGAAAATGTCTATAGTTTCCTCCTTTGCAGGACCTAGCAGAGAGTGCCCTCAGGCATCCCCAAGAGTAAGGCTATGGGACAGCCTTACTCTTACTGTGTGGCCATGTGCCCAGCCCACAATTAGTGCTTTGACCCATCTGACATCTCAGTGACGTCTCCACTCTGGGCTTTGCAATGATGCCCTCATCCCTGGATAGCACTGCAGTTTTAGATCAGTGCCTCTCTCGAGATAACCAGTTCATTATCTCTCAAAGGACATCCTATCTTTTTGTGCCTGGCTACGTCTCCCAATTGAGGAAAGGTTTTAATATCATACAGAATGATATCTTTTAGCAAAAATGGTAAGAATTCAGGCTCTCAAAAAAAGTAACTTCAAACAATGAGATGGACAAGTCGTTATGTCGAAAAATGAATTTTACAACTTTGGTGCGGGGGGGAGGGGGGGCGGGTAGTGGGGAGGATGGGGGGGCGGGGGGAGGATGGGAAGGGATGGGAAGGGGAAACAAAGAAGGAGGCTACAATGCTTGATAAGAAATGTAGTCATTATCTTGCCCATGTAATTGTAACCCCTCTGTACAGTATTTTCACAATAAAAAAATAAATATTAAAAAAAAGAAAAGTAACTTCAGTTTGAATCATGGCTTCATGAGGATCCATTAAAACCATCCATTTGACACTACATAGCATAAGCAAAGAGCTGATGGTACATGTCTGAAATTCTAGCCACTCAGGAGACTGAGATCTGAGGACTGTGGTTTGAAGCCAGCCCAGGAAGGGAAGTCCAAAAGACTTTTATCTCCAATTAACAACAAAAAAACCAGAAAGCTGTGGCTCAAGTGCTAAAGACCAGCCTTTGAGTGAAAAAGTCAAGCAAACATGAGAAGCCTTGAGTTCTAGCTTCAGTAATGGATGGTACCTACACACAAAAATTATTTAGCATAGTACTACAATGTAGTGAATGCATAATATACCATTGTTTTTATGTCCTGGCCATTAAAGAATTGTAGAACATTTGCATTCCTAAAAGAAAACAGATTTTTGCAAACTTTCCACCAACACACAAAAAGTAGAAAAGAAAAACTAGTTGGAGGAGTAGAAGGAGACAGGGATAATAAATTTAGAAGGGAAAATTTTCTAACATTTTTTTAAATGCAAAGCATATGGATTGTTCAGATTCTCTTCTATGTACATAAATTTTATTCAACTTGCATCATATCCTTTGGTGCAAATACTTTCTACACAGGAGAGCAGAGGAATAATAGGGAGCAGACTACCTGAGTCTGAATCCCAAATTAACCATTGACTGAACTGTGTGACCTAACACAAGGAAT
This sequence comes from Dipodomys merriami, assembly GCF_024711535.1. Classification (NCBI taxonomy): domain Eukaryota; kingdom Metazoa; phylum Chordata; class Mammalia; order Rodentia; family Heteromyidae; genus Dipodomys; species Dipodomys merriami. Next base: position 22,476,611 of record NW_027203493.1, on the reverse strand, counting down.
TCAACCTCTCTGAGCAAATGTCTTTGTTCAGTAAAATGAGAATAATGGTACTGATCATCTAAGCACAAAGAATAAATAGGTTAATTTGTACAAAGCAGTGTGAAGAGTGTAATGTAGATAGTAAGCTCTGAACACAAAATGGCTACTATTAACTTTCACAGAAAGCCAAATGGAGGTTCAAAGAGGTTAATTCATCCATGCTCATGGGCTGGCTGGAAAGTGACAGCAGCAGGATTTAAATCCAAGTCAACCTGACTCCAAAGCCAACTCAATGTGTATTACATTACTCTTTCTCCCATACCTAGTAAGAAAATATGCACAGTTGCTTTTTGTTTTTCTAGACAGAAAAGTGGAGCTCCGGCATTAATACAAATGCTGGTCTTTCTGGCCAAATTAAGAAAAAAGAAACTGGCTTGAGGAGAAAGTTGGTCAGTTACATGATGCCCTCAGAAGCTAACTCTGCAAATCAAACAGCAGTGCTTTAGGTCATACGGTGGCCTGTGAATACAGCTGGCATTCACACTAGCTTGCAAACCCCTTTTGGAAGCATGCCAGACATGCTGTTTAAATTCTGACTTGAGGATGATGGAGAGAGGGAGGGAGTCATGGTGTCTGTGTGTTTCTGCAGAGCTGGTTTTCCTGTGCACAGAACTTCCCTGGGGTCTAACCCTGACAGAAGCATCATTCCAAAACACTAAAACAAGCATTTCCATGCTTCTTCTTGTCGGGCTCGGAGCCCTTCAGTATCCTGGACACTGGGAACAACACAAACAGGTGAGAGGCGGCATGCTGGGCAGCCAGGAAGGTGAGGGTATTTACTTAAAGGCTTTCTGTGACACTCACCAGCTGTGGAGTTAGCTGTGATGCCATTTTTCTCTTTAGTGTTTACCTGAGCATTGAGCATAGATAGCTTTGGTAATTAGAAGGTCTTTGAAACGCGCAGCTTAAAGAAATGATTATAAGTGACTTGCTTTATCACCTTGCTCTTTTATCCATTTCTATTTTATCACATTCGCTGCTTTTGAACATGTAATGCATTGGGGTTTGTAGAAGATGACAAACATGAAAATACAGACAAGAATGATTTCACATGAGGGTGAATGTTTAGTCCCTTGGCTCCCAGACTCCTGTCATAACATGCTGAAGGCAGAATTAGGTAATGTCCCCCCTGAGCAAAGAGCAAACCTGTCAGGAGGAGATGGCTATTTTCCCAGGAGTGTTAGCACAGGTAATTCATTCCATCAGCACCACCAAATTGAGAAACCAGGCATGTTTTTTTGTTTTAATTATCATTGTTTTTTCAACTCACTAGTCTGATTATTTTTTACCAAATAGAAGGGGGAAATGTGTTTCCACCTGATCCACACTCATGTGTGTCAATTAGCTCCAACCTTGAAACCAGGAAGGAAATTGTCATGTTCCCTAGAGAAACCTTGGAGGGCTGTTGATTCAAACATGAATGTGTATGAGCTCCTTGGGGGATAATTTCTGTCAGGAAGGAATAGACTGGGCCAAAGTCAATGCTGTGTGTGTGTGTGTGTATGTGTGTGTGTGTGTGTGTGTGTGTGTGTGTGTGTGTGTGTGTATGTGTGTGTGTGTGTGTGTGTGTGTGTGTGTGTGTGTGTTCTATAAATAAGAAGTAATGACTATCTTTTTGAGAGGAGTTGGGGGTCAGGGGTATGAGTTGTGAAAATCTAAGAGAATATTATTTACAATAGGTATGTTCTGTCTGATAATATCTAGCCCAGAAGAAGCCTGAAAAATGGATTTTTTCCACCCCATTCATTTTCCAGATGAGAAAGCAAGGTCCAGACAAGTAATGTGTATAAAGCCAAGAGTCCAACTTAAATATTCCAATGTATTTATTTTGTGTAGATTCTTGCCTAAACTTGCTTATCTTTTTTCTGACCCAGCTAGCATTTTCTCCTTCTCTGTTTCTCTCCCTCCCTCCCTCTTCCCCTTCCCTTGCCTTCTCTTCTTTCTCTCCCTCTTTCCCTCTCCCTTTCTTCCCCTCTCCCTCTACTTTTCTCCCTCTCTTTTTCTCTGTGTCTTGGAAACTACTGTGTCCAGAAACTCTGAAGACACTAATATATGTCTGTGGGCCAAACTACACCTTGATCAATATGCTGAGTCACTCAGGGATACATACCCCATCACCTGCCAAAAGGACTAATAACCACCCTTTTTTTTTCTTTTTTTTCTTTTTTGTTGGTCATAGGGCTTGAACTCTGGGCCTGGGCACTGTCCCTCAGCTCTTCAGCTCAAGGCTAGCACCCTACCACCTGAGCCACAGCACCACTTCTGGCTTTTTTCTGTTTATGTGATGCTGAGGAAGCAAACCCAGGGCTTCATGCATATGAGGCAAGCACCCTATCACTGAGCCACCTTCCCTGCCCCAATAACCACCCATTCTACTCCCCAACCAAGGTTCTTTAAACCCCTGCCTCACAACAAGCCTTAAAAACACAATGTATTTATTACCCCCACAGTGCCAATATATCCCACCAGTGTCTAGCTCCTTTCCTCTCTTAGAAAGATAGAACAAGATTAGGAATTAGGTCTTCCAGTTCTGGGCCTGGCCCACTTTTGGTGCTCTATCTGCTCTACCTTCAGATGCAGAGGGGTAGCCCCATCTTAGAAACACTCAAAACCTTCCCTGGACTTCAGTTCTCTGACCTGTAAAATAAAACAGTTGTGCTCACTAAATAAAAGAGTCATGCCACTTATGACAGTGCATGTCAAATGGTGGCCCACAGCCTTTTGCCTTAAAATGATTATCTATAATGTCTGTTAAAGCACCCTTCCTACAGCATTGTTGAAACAAACCCACCCAACATACCTGTGCTTACTGATGTTTGATAAACCTTTGATTCCAAGACTAGAGTCCAGAGAGAACATGGTCACTAAAGCACTAAATCATACCTAAGAGTTAAGAAGCATTTTAACACTTTTAAAAGATTACCTAAACAAGGAAAACCCCACAAAAACAATAACTTCATACTATGAAGCTATTTGAAGTTAGACTATGAAACTGTGATCTTACAAGATCCACAAAGCCAAAGATATTTTATAATCAGGATCTTTGCAGAAAAAGTTTATCAATCTCTTGCCTACAAAAAAACAAGATGTAATTGGATGATGGAAGAAAAGCCAAAGGTTGATCTGAACAATTTATAGGACTAATGAGGCTGAGAATTCTCAGGCACAGGAGTTTTTCAGTAATGCAGTGTTTCATGAGCTCCATGGAGGATTGAACAAATAAAAATATAGAATGTACTCCAGTCTTGGAATTTAGTTTAAAAACCCATGTTTTCCAATGGACCTTTTGAGGTCTCTAGCAAGTTCACCCAATGTTTAATATTAGCATAAATGCTAGCAGAGACTCTACAAGCTCAGAAACAGATCACAATGGTCAGCTCACTTTTTTTTTTTTTGCCTTGAAAGCCATCAGTGAGTTCTTACTCATACCACAGGGAACATTTGGAGGCTAAAGGTAGGAGAGTGTTAATAACAAGTATTCATGAGATTTTGTGTGCACACTATCTGTATAAGTTATTTACCCAGCAACTTCCATGTGTTAGGTTTTACATTAATCATTTTACCTGCCCTTAGCCCCTTTCCTCCAAATATAGTAATCAGCTAAAGATTTGACATTCAAAGTACCACTCTGGGTCTAAAGGTAAATTGCCCCAAGGATTTGACCCAGAAGAGATTATAGTCCTTTCCAGACAGTAGGTAAGAAAGAACAAGAGTGGGCAAGACCAAAGATTTGGGAGTTAGAACTAACGTCCAATTCTGCCCCCACTTAACTCTCTTGCTCTGTGCCATTAAATGCCCTGTGCATGAGGTAGTCACTAGCCCCACATCGCTGTGCATATTTAAATTCATCAAAATTATACATAATTTTAAATTGAGTTCCCCATCACACTAGACACAAAAGTGTACTCACATGTCAACCTACCAATCACATGTGGCTGACAGCCATCATTCCCAGCTCATGCACACAAGCACAGCCCACTAGCGTAGAAAAGCCTCCTGAACAAAGTCTGATCATCTGTTCAAGCCCAACCTCTGACTTTTCATCCATTTCCAATGTCCCCATTATTCTAAGTTCCAATGCCTTGGGAATATACAATTATTCAACTTCAAACTAGGCCTCCATTTTTCTCATTTGTAAAAATGGACATAATAGTGTATCTGTGTTGTTACAAAGATCGGATCATGTGAGCTAGGTTAGGTAAAAGGGTGAGCACAAACCTTGACACATAGAAGTTGTTGGGTAAGTAGTTCTTGATGGGTATTGTGCATGGAATCTCCTGCTCTGTTGCTGATGCTCTTCCAGCTTCCTCTAGGCTCATTGGGTCTCAAATTCTAGCATGGTAAGAATCACTAGGAGGGCTTTTTTAAATTTCAGAGTTCTGGGGCTTACTTCCACCATTAGACTTAAGGTAAATCCTGATAATTTACATTTTACAGATTCCCCAGCACATTGAGAATCACACTTCAAAAACTGCTTCTCTAGACAATTTCTTCCCAGGACACAGCTATCTTTTCCCAGGAGGAGTTATTGCTTTTGTGCATGTTATCCCTTCCTGAATAGATCATGTCAATTATCCACTACCCACTCCCCCTTCCCCAAAAGCTACTCCCTCTATCCTCAAGAGCTTTCTTTGTCTGCCAGTTTTCCAGCTCTATATCTGACTGATGGAATTGACTGGCTTATAGGCTCTTTCCAATCCTACACCTGAGTTGGAATCCCCTTTCTTTATGCTGCCTCTGATGCTTGGCTTGTTTGTTTGCTGTAGCATACCAGTTATTTGTTTCTCTGTCATTAGGTGTTTTCCAAATTGTAGGAAGAAGAATTCCACTGGTGATACCTGAGGCAAATTTTTGTGGTACATTAATAATTTTCAGTGGCATTCAGAGAGACAAACAACATTAAACCACACAGTAAGGAAGTGATTATTTTCATTTCTCTCTGAACTTGACTGATTATATCAGGAGAAAAAGTTTCACTCTGGGTCTGATGGGTCTTCATCTCCCTCAGCTCAGATCTTGAGTCAGTTAATTCCGTTATGTTATCGTTATCATCATAATTATCATTAGAACAAAGCAACTTAAACTCCATGGAGCTTTCTGTAAGCCTGGCAGTGTTCTTAACACTTCACACACATTAACATACATTAATTCACTCAACCCTCAGAATCATATTAATGAATGAATCATTATTACCAGTTCTCAGATGAGGAAACTGAGGCACAGAAAAGTTTTGTTGATTATCATCACATAGCTAGAGGTGGAAGAACCAGAATTCTACCCTAGTTAGCATGGGTGTTCTTAATCCAATGATATTGAACTAAAGTTTAAAAATACTTTTTTTGTTTTCAGTTGATCTGTTTTACCCTTGTCTTGCAGTTTGCCTTAGTCCATTGGACTGCATTTTTTTAATAAAAAGGTACCGACTAAGTAGCTATAGACAACAGAAATATAATTCTCATAGTGCTAAAGGCTGAGAAATTCAAGTTAAAGGGATTGAAAGCTTCAGTGTCTGGAAAGAACTCCCCTGTTGGCTCATGAATGGTCCCTTCTCTTCTTGTCTTTGCACAGAAGGGAGGGGCAAACCAGTTACTCTCTGGAGCCTCTTTCATAAGGTCACAAATCCCATCAATGAGCATTCCACCCTCATTACCCAATCCCTTCTCAGAGACCCTTCCTGCCAATGCATCAGTTTACCATTCTTTTCTTTTTCCTTTTTTTCCTTTTTCTCTTCTTCTCCTCCTCCTCCTTCTTATTCTTCCTCTGTCTGTGTGTGTGTGTGTGTGTGTGTGTGTGTGTGTGTGTGTGTTACACACACTGGATTTTGAACTCAGGGCCTCACTCTTACTAGGCAGATGTTCTAATACTTGGTTTAAAACAAATGCTTCTTTTTTTACATCTTATTTAAAGTTAGGCACATTAAACAGAATGCATACTACTTCTTGAGCCTATTCTTGGACTGCACAGTGAGTAGTGTATGCCTGATACTTGGAACAACTTGTCTAGGTAGACCAGTAGCTTCTGTGTCAGTCAGGCTCCAGCCAGGGAACAAATGGTACCCACAAAGGCTTTAACTGCAAAAAGCAAGAGTTGGGAAGGCAGAAGTTTTAGAAGCTAGGCAGCCACGATAGGAAAGGACAGGGGTAGTGATTTGCTGAGGACTAGACACAGAGGAGGCTGCTCCCACTCCAAGGAACAAAGTGAGAAAATGATAGTGCCAGGTTATGATTGGTGAGAGCCACTTCCAGCTGGAATAGCAGAAGAGGGGTCAGTCCACAAAAGCTGCAGTGATTCTGGCCAGCGAGGAAGAGGAAGACCCGAGCCTGCTTCTGCTCATCTCCTTCCTGCCAGGAAGTTGCCACAGATAGAATCCGACTGGAGGCCAGAAGGTAAAGCGCCTGGGACGCCATAGATCGGCATACATGTCAGCCTCAGCGCAACCAGACAACCGGCATCATCACAAAGCAGAGCTTCTACTAAGAGCTCAAGGAGCATGTGTTGCCTCACATCGCACTGAACCAAATGGAGAAATGGCTGTGAGTAAAGTGTTGTGTGGTCAGGACAACTGGACCGGGCTCTGAGCCTCTAGGGTTTCATTTCCAGCTTATCTGGGCAAGTGACTCATCGGATTTCACAGCCCTCTCAGGGCTTGAGTCACATGTGTGTAGGAGGAGCTGCGTGGCTGGTGCCTGCTGTAATTACATCCTCCACCTTCTCCGAGCGTCTAGACTAGATTTCAAGAGCTGAGCAAAACAAAAATCAAGACTGCAGCTTGCATGGTCGTCATGCTTGTGGGAGTTCCTTGGTGGGAGCCCTTTTCCCAAGGGGATGCAGCCACAGAGCCTCAGAAGCAGGAAGGTCTTGGTTCAGAAGAAGTGTTTAAATATTTTACCATTTAGCTATACTAATAATCACATTTCATCTTTACAGGACTGTTTTATCATGTCCCCAAACACTGAACTGAGCATTTGACACACTTTATTGCATTTAATCTAAACAACTGACTTGTGAGGTAGCAATCATTATGGGGAGTGGACAGGGGTGAACTCAGGGCCTTGGCACGTCCCCGGAGCTTCTTTTGCTGAAAGTTAGCATTGTGCCATTTGAGCCACAGCTCCACTTCCAGGTTTTTTGGGGGGGTTTTGAGTAGTTCATTGGCAATAAGAAGCTCATGGACTTCCCTGCCTGGGTTTGTGTAGAACCAAGCTCCGCAGATATTGTCCTCCTGAGTAGCTAAGATTACAGGTTTGAGCCACCAGTGCCTAGCTCAGCTTGTTTTTGAGATAGGGTTTTGCTAACGTTTGCCAAGACTGGCCTCAAATCTCAGTCCTCCTGTCTCTGCCTCTCAAGTTGCTGGGATTACAGAGGTGGACTACCATGCCCAGCCTTATTTTGATACACACACACACACACACACATATATGTATATATATATATGCATATACAGATATATGTATATATATATATATATGTGTGTATATGGTCTAATAAAATAAGCATATATATGCTCTAATAAAATAAGCAACCTTTTACAACAATATATCTACATAAAGATAAACATTTTCTTAACCATGAGAACAACGTATGTCAGCATATTGATTTCCAAAGAAATTATGAGAATTTATCTTCTATTAAACTGTGTGTTAAGATTTTTATTACCTTTTTTGGAAAATGCAGTTATTTGACACAAAAATGTTAATTAGGTAACATGTAGTCAAGTCATAAATACTTTTTGACAAGTTTAAAAATCATTTTTTTAACTTTTTAGTTGGAATTTCTGGATAAACAAATCCATAGCAATAGATATGGCCCATATTTTAAAATAAAAACAGCAAAAATCTTTAGTTTCTCAACAGCAATTTTTTGTGTGTTGGTTCTGCAGCTTGAGCTCAAAGTCTCTAGCTTTTCTTTCTTGCTCCTGGCTGGTGTTCTACCACTTGAGCAATGCCTCCTCCAATTGGCTTTTTGCTGATTAATTGAAGATATAGTCTTTCAGACATTTTTGCTTGGGCTGTCTTTGAACTATAAGCCTCCAGGTCTCAGCCTTTGAGTTAGCCACTGGTGCTTGGCAACCTTTTCAGTAATTTTTAATAGAATAAGAGGGTCATATTGCTAAAATCTTTAACAAATCCCACTGCATCAGACTCCCAGCAACACAGTAGAATTCAGAGCTAAGAGTATTTCAGAGCACTAGAAAATGCATTAAATTCACATATAAAAAAAATAGTAGCTGGCTCCAAAACCATGAAAGAAATCAATAAAAATTAAAATGAATAAATGTGTAATTAACTGTCTCCCGAAAGGCACCAACATTAAGTGGCCAAGTTCGTATTCATAAAGATTTCATTACCTCTAATGCAATTTACAGGTTTAATTTTCTCACTTTACAAATTCCCTTAAATACATCCAGCAAGTGTCAGGCACACACTGCCAGAATAGAAGTTACATGGAGCCAAATGCTTTCGAAAACACAAGTATAAAAATCCTCACCAAAAATTCACAAATGAAAACATTTATGTTTGTTATACCATACAGGGGGACCTCCAAAAGTCAGGATATGTAAGGACTGCAAAGCTTTAAGTGCAATGTCTCATTTCCTTTAAATGACACCCCTCCAAAGGACCTAATTTCACCAAGGTAACACGATATCTTCATCAGGCAGCACAATTAGCCCTGACCTTTGACCCAACTTAGGAAAAATAAAACACATAATGAAAATACATAAATGGGTCAGAAGGATAAGAAAACCACAAGGGAGAGAGAAACTAGATGGTGTTTGGGGTCTTAGCAATGGCACAACCATCCAGGACTGGGTCTCCTGGCTTCAAAACCTAGACTCACACTATGATGCAGAAAAATGCAGAGCAGGGGGACATCTCCATAGGGAAAGAGAAAGTCTGAAAGAAAAAGCTGGCTGTGCTTTCAAAGGCTGCACGGTTGAGGTTGAGCTAGCCAGCCAGCCAGTTGTCCTCACCTGTTTGGCAACCTGTACCCTTTCTGGTACCTCAGGCCTGTGCTTCCTGGCCAGACAGCAGTGCCCAGGACTGCAGAATGATCTCCTGACTCTTTCCCTTG